>NW_020837968.1:22782450-23060988 GCF_003676395.1 Aethalodelphis obliquidens
CTGTCACTGTTGTGGCCTCTCCCGTTGCGGAGCACAGGCTCCGGACGCGCAGGCTCAGCGGCCATGGCTCACGGGCCCAGCCGCTCCGCGGCATGTGGGATCCTCCCAGACCGGGGCACGAACCCGCGCCCCCTGCATCGGCAGGCGGACTCTCAACCACTGCGCCACCAGGGAAGCCCCCTGTCTTTTTTTTAAACTAGTTTTTCTCACTAATTAGCTTTTGGCTAATAATTTCTTACACACTTCTATATTCTACCATATCAAATATACCCAAACCTTAAAAGCAGTAAGAAAAAGGGTATAATGTGGAGCCCATATGGAGATCCTCGATAGCCCAGCCCAGGTGAGGATCTGTATTGTTACCTTTATCCTTGATGCCTGGACTACTGTAGATGTTTAGTACAAATCTGTTGAATGTTAAAGGCATTTTCATCAGAAAAAGAAAATAGCAAAAAGGAAAATTATTTTTCATTTTACCTTCTCAATGCCATTGTAATGTGGGTTATTTTCTTCTCCATCACCCAGCCTACTTCCAGAAATAGCATGTGCAGGAGCAATGTGAGGCCATCTCGAAGGGCCTGGAGCTAACAGATCTGTCTCTCCTGGGTCAGCATCTTGGGAGGGATTTATATACAGAAAATCCACTGGGTGTTACTCCTGGGTGACAGGCTTTGATGTCTCCTCATCCAGGGAGGCTCAGGGAGAAGTCAGAGTCCACAAACACTGCCTGACCTCGTGCGTTTGTCCAGCTGCTGCAGGTTGTTTCGGCCTCCCCACTGCAGCCCAGCTGCTTCACGCTGCTCTCGCGTGCCTGACATCACTCACTCAAATCGTCAGTCTGTAAGTCTCAGCAAGTATTCCTCCCTACCCACAGTAGCACCATACACGACACTGTTAAACACCCAAGTCATGAAGTAAATGCCTGTCTACATTTATTTTCAGCACACACAAAAAAGACTCCCTTAAAAACAACACTGATCGTGTTAAAGAACATTTCTTTATTGCAACGTGCCCATCTCTGTGCAGAAGGAGACCACTGCTGGTCTGTCTTGTGGAGGACCGGCACTTGAGTGATGCATTTGGAGAAATGATGGATTTGCACTGCTCCATCCCACTCCCAGCTTGCCTGGTCCCCCCTGTGACCAATGGCAGGCATTTGCGAGACAGCTGGCGGGGTGAGGGGTGCAGGCTGAGGCTGTGCTAGAGCTCACTGGCCTCTGCACGGATCAAAGACTCATTAGCATCCCGCTCTCACCAAATCAACTTATTGGCTCAGACAATCTGTATTGCTTTAAACCCTTAGACAGCTATAAAATTTATTTGTCAACTAGGCAGGGTTAGGATATGATTTTTGACAGGTCCCATCAAAAGACAAAAGGTACACAATCCCAAAGGCATACGTATTGCATATGTTGTAATTCTAGTTTTATGACAAATACAGATTAATAATTATTTCCCAAAGTACCAAAATAATGACTTGGGGTTATAAAATATGACAAATAGGCCACAAGGAAATTCAGAAAATATCTTGACCTGGAAGATCTGGTGGCAGACTACTCAAAATAAGACCTTATGGTTTGTGATGCCTCAAGAATTTCCTGAAAGATTTATAAGATTGTAGAATTTACAGTGTGGCAGTGCATGTTTCCTAGGCCATTTGAATATATTTGTTTGTGTGGCTCAGTGGACAAAATGAAAGTGGAGTACTCAAAAGACATTGAGTTCTAATTTAGATTTCACCACTGACTAATTTTGTGGCTGATGGAAGTTATTTTACTCCTCTGTGTTCTAATTTTGCTAGAAATAAGATGAGAATTACAACAGTCAGTTATTTACCTTTCAGGTAAACTGTGGAAAAAAGACTAATAAAAAATTGAATAACCTCTTCATGAAATATAAAGGTCTAGCCACAACATAATGAGAATTGCTTTTATCTATAAGGGGAACTTTGCTGTCGATGTGAAAAAGTTACGTTTTGGCTTTGTAAGTTCGCCCATCCCGAGGATTCTCTGTGTAGGCTGTTCAGCCTGCTGGAAATAGCAAAGGTATCAACCTTTCTGCTGTTCATTTTCCTTTTAAGTATCTCCAGTTCCCATTATGTTATTGCCTGGAAGGAAAAGAAGGCAGCAGCCTGTTTTGCAGTTGGAGCCTGACACTATCTGGGTGGTTCTCAGGTACTCAGTGCACCGAGAGCCAGGCAGACTTCGTGCCGCCCACCCTCTGCTGAGCTTCCAGCCGCGGTGTCAGCCATGGAGCTGGCACCATGGGAAAAGCTGATAGGTCTGTGGTCCCTGGAGCTCCAGTCCACCTGTCCAATTCATGGAGATGTTAAGCCCGCGATGGCCAGATTCTTGGTTTTGTGGTGTCAAGTATAGTAGTGGGGGAGGAAGAAAGAAGAACACTGAGTTAGATCCCAAAAAGGAAATCATGGAAGGTATATAGACATCTTTAAAAAAAAAAAAAAAGATTAAAAGTGCCTCACATTGCACGAAGTGCAAGCAGGAAACAGCTGTTGAGTGGAGGGGATAATGGATGGCAGGGCTGGTGATCAGCACGGAGGAGATGGCTCAGTGGTCCTGGGCAGCGGCGAGGATGCTCCTGCCAGGGAGAAGGGAGTGTGTCAGGGCAATAAATCAAGTCAGGGATTCCAACCATTGGGTTTGCAGTGAGGATTTGCTTCTCAGTGGGTTGCATTTTCTCACTAATAATTCTCTTTGGTGGAAAAGAGAAGAATAGAGAAAGAAACTTTAGGACCATTTATATTCTGAACCAATTGGGGGCCACATCGAGTTAAACACTGCTCATTCTAAAGCTGACCTCTAATGAAGGGCCTTCTGCCTTTTCACTCTTTGCTCAGCATGTAATTAGGTACTTGAATTCCTAACCACGTTATATTTGCCAGATAATGGGTGTACAGTTGTTTATATGACTTAAAATTGACTTTAAAATTGGAGATGTTCATGCTATGTGTCCTTAGGTGTTTTCTGAGCCTAGATGTTTTAGATTCCACATCCTAGCGTCTTTTATACAGTGACTCCCTGTATAGTATTTTATGCAAATAGTTTGTCTACAGGCATATTAGCATTTTTAATAGTTTAAAATCTTTCATTCCAGTATATATAAATATTTAAATTTCAGATGCCTTGCCATGTATTCATACTTACTTATACAAGGTTAAATTTCTATTAGACTGATAAGCCAGTTCATTTCTTAAATGATAATGAAATATATATAAGGGTTTTTAGTGAACAGCGTGCTTTCACATCCAGATTGAGCATGTTTTTAGTGTCGGGTTGATTTTTTTATCCTATACATTTTACTAAAAATAGTTTACCAAAAGCAAAGTCTGCTTTAATTTAATTATACTTTAAAAATCCGTCATCTGCCAGCAATTAGTTACAGTAACATTAGAACTTGAAACTATAGTCAGCAAAAGAGAAACCCCAAATAAAAAAAGTTCACCATCAGGTTGCAGAAATGCATCCATTTACCGGTCTTTTCACCTTCATTTCCTGTGGTAGATATTTCACAGTTAATGGCAAAAGGGAAGGATTTGGAGGCAACCTGGTGCTCTGTGAGGTGGGGCAAGGGGGCTCTGCTGGGTGCCATGGAATGACGGCATCCTCTTGATGCTGATACAGAAGGAAGGGTCATAGCCATGCCAGGACAGTGACAGCAGGGGCAGCTGCCACCCCCCCTGGCACATGCCACTTGACTCAGTGCCTAAAGATAACAAAACAGAGCCATAGGAAAACAGAAGAATTCCATTAGCCAGAGCAGTCATCCTCCGGGAGCGGTGAGCAGGCTTCAACCTGCCAAAGTTCTGTGAGTAATGAATGCGGCCCCAGAAAATTTATGGATTCCACAGTTTTCAACCACCCTACAAGGTTTTTCTATGCCTCTCAGCAGTTTTAAATGTACGCTGCTCTGTTGTCTCCTCAACTGCCATGCTGAATGGGCAGCTTGGAAAGCCGAATCTCCTCTTTCCTGGAGGGGCTGCTTTCCTCAGTGAAAAGAGCTGGGTTTAACATTTAGTTTAGAAGCGGAGAGGAAAGGGGGAAAGGAATAAAGGAAATAGATGCAGTGGGGATGCAAAGAGAGAAAGGATTTCAAACAATGAAAGTCTAGCGCAGAGCAAAGGAACAGACAATAGGCAATAAGCATCGCACCTGCCTTCTTCCAGAGAGTTCTTGGCTTATTCAGGAAAAAATATGGAAAAGGGAAATCAAGATGTACAAAGAAAAAAAATCCTCCAAGCAAAGAAGAGAATGACTATAGCACTAAGATAAAAGCGTGAGGTACACAAAAGTCAGAAAATCTGAAGTACCATAGGAAACAGTGCCAGAAGTGTAATCTAGATATCTAAATGTGTAAACGTGAAAGCCAAGGAACAGTAAAAAGAAAAAGCATTCAAAAGGAATTTAAATCTCTTCATCTAAGTTGTTTGGCAATGTCATCTTCCAGTTAGCTGAACTGGATAAGCTCAACGTGGAAACCTTAACTGTCTGCGTAAGCACAGATAATTATTTAACACAGTTAACGATCTCCTTAAAGACTGAGGAATTCTTGTTGACTTCAAGTCATCATTAGTTTCAATCCTTATTTTTTTGCTAGAAACCCATTTACTCTAGTTGAGGGTAGTGTTTAAGAGCATGGACTCTGTGGAGTCATACACATTTGAGTTCAGATGCTAGCTCTGTCCTTCCTAGTTGCAGGAGTTACAGTTACATAACTAGTTATAAGCAAGTCACTTAAACTTCATCTGTATAACAGGGACAATAATAGTAACTTATTTATAGGATGATCATGAGTATGAAATGAGATAATGCATAATTAACACAATAAGCAGTTAATAAATCTTAGTGGTTGTTGTTTTATTATTATAATTTCCACTCTGTATAAGGAGATATAAGATCTATCCATTAGCCCAAATATTTTTCCATGTCATTTACTGCTGTTATAAACTTGTTTTCTTGGAAGGCTCAAGTTCTCTCTGCCTTTAAAATGGAATATATTGGGATTCTTCTTGGAGGATCCCCTGTCCTCCCGTGTAAGATGCTGTCTATAAGACATTGGCCCGTGGGCGTCAGTATTCACCAGATGGCTCTCTTCCTTTGTCTCTTATTCCCTCCTGCCCAGAACAGTAAGATGGAGACTGGCCCCAAATGTCAGGACAGGAGGGGAGGGAGAAATTTGATCAGTTCAGGATTACAGAGAGGTAGGTTAATTTTCATTGATATTTCCAATACGATGAATTATAGTGTATTTAGGCACAAAGTCGTATTTGTACATCTTTGGTCATTATCCTAACACAAAATGGAAATCCACTACCACTTTCTATTTTATGTCTATCTCCCAATACTAAGGTTCTAGTTCTTAAAATAATTCCATGTGTAGCCAATTAACTCAAGCAGAGCATGAAATTTTCAATTTATTTTTAAAACATTGTTTAGCCTATACTACTTTCTAAAAATAATACAAAAACAAAGTAAACAAATAACACTTTAAAACACACAACCTAATTTTTGTGGGCTACCAACTCAGGGAAGCTCCAGAGAAGCTGGGCTTCCCAAGAACTCAGGACTCTCCTCTGCGCACTGAGAATGGAGCTTAGCACGTGTGTGCTCGGCAGGGCCAGGGAACCCAGAGTCATGGGGTAGACAGCGAACAGGAAGTTTCCTGGTGGAATCAGAGACTTGGGTAAACTCAGTGTAAATACCTGTGGGATAGGAAACTGACTTCCCAGCTAAAACAGGATCTTAGGAAAATCTGCTGGGTGAGTGAGAAAATATACACGTTCGCAGTCTCCATTTTACATTTCTTTTAGAAAATGGCATTTATCGGCCCAGTGACTTCTCACATGATGCGGGGAGTATGCACCCTCTGAGCCCTTCAGGTACATCTTCCTTCCCCAGGAGTGACCCTACCTCGCAATGGGAGGTCGACAAAAATCACAGCCCAAGATGGTATGACAGCAGCTTGATTAATAACGATTATCACAACAGATGGAAAACTGTAGACACAACTTTCCATGGAATGAGTCTTCCACAAAATCTCTTGATGAGACAGAAGGATGGTTAGCTACCACAGAATTACTCCTTACCTAACAGAATAAAATTGCTGAATTTTCTACCCACTCCTTTTGATAATTCTCAAAAATCTCCGGCAATTTACTAGTCAGGTGTGTGCAACTTCTGAGGGCAGCAGGCTGCGTGCTCCCCTTGAAAGAGGAGCGTGCATCCCTGAGAAAAATGGACTACATGGGGCTTCTCTTCAGCAGTTCATCTTTCCAATGGGTCCACATACTTGGACCTCTGCTACTGAGAGAAAACGAGTTTTATACCCACCACCAGAATGTTTCTTGATCATTTGGGTTGTTTTCCTTTCATCCCTGCTTTTTGTTGTTTGCTTTCGTTTACAGTGCAAATAGCCTCAGCAGACGATAACCATTAATTCTGGAAAGCAGAGCCAGAGACTTTTGTTAATTCCCTCCCTCCCCTCACGGCCCAGCTCAGCATGGAATAGAAAGGACCTGGCCCCCCTCCTTCTGCCGCTGCTGGAAGGAGAAAGGACAGACGGCCCAGAAGGCCCTGGAGGCTCGGAGGGCCCCAGAGAACCGGCTTCAAGACGGAGGGAGGTGATGGCAGCCCAGGCGGCAAGATGAGAGGAAGGCTCCTCTTTCCATCCAAAGAGCCTTCCAGAGCTGGGTAAAGATGCCAGTCTGTGTCTGAGTCTTCAAACACTGTTCTGCGCTCCCTTTCCCAAACCAAGGGGAGCGCCCTCCAGCAACTTGCTTAATTACCCTGTCCTTCCGAGAAGCTAGAAAACTCCCTCAGCTGAGTAGTCCACAGATTGAACCTGAGTTGCCAGCAGATTCCCGTCATGCAGACTATTCAGAGTATTAATTATACTAGTGAACACTCTGCCCCACTATTAAAGAACCGAATCAAAAGGAGACTGCATGGGGCTTCCCTGGTGGCGCAGTGGTTGAGAGTCCGCCTGCCGATTCAGGGGGCGCGGGTTCGTGCCCCGGTCTGGGAATATCCCACGTGCCGCGGAGCGGCGGGGCCCATGAGCCATGGCCGCTGAGCCTGCGCGTCCGGAGCCTGTGCTCCGCAACGGGAGAGGCCACAACAGTGAGAGGCCCGCGTACCGCAAAACAAAAAAAAAGGAGACTGCATTTGCTGTGAAATTTGAACACAGGCGCCCTGTCAGTGAGGGGCTTGCGGGGGGGAGCGGGTGTTGGCGGGTTGGGGATGGAGAGCCAGTGCGTTTCTGTCCCGCTGAGCTGTAAACTGCTCAGCACCTGACAGTCCTGGGCAAGGACGACGGGGCTGAGCTGGGGACTAGAAGAGCTGCATTCCAGCTCCTGCCCCAGCTCCTCGCCTGCATGCCTTGGACTAGTCACTTGTCTCTGCTCACTGTTTCCCCGACTGTCAAATTTGAGGAAGGAATTCATGAGACTGGTGTGAGAACGCAGGAGATAACAAAAGTGAAAGCACCTTGTAAATTCTAAGGGGCTGTACACAGCGAGGTCTTCGTCCTTGGTGTGAACCTACAGGATGTAGGCGCAGGTCAGGGAAAGAGGTACCCTCTCAGGCTCCGGCTGTCCCCTCTGTAATTGGTGTCTGCTTACTGGGTCCCAGCAGTGGTGAGCTTGCCAAGGCGGACAGTGAAAAATAGGGCAATGGATATTTTGCATTAAATAAGGAGATGGTATGGTTGAGATTAGATGTAGGCGTTTTGGGATCAGAGAGACTGGGCTCCAAACCTTTCTCTGCCCCTTGTGTGCAACGCTGGGCAACTTATTCAACCTCACTAAGCCTCCATTTCCTCAACTGTAAAATGGAGGTGATCATGATATTGCCCTTCACGGGGTTGTGCTGATGATTAAATGAGAGAATGCCTGTTAAGCATGGGCACAGCACCTGGCACAGGGTCAGGGTCGATAAATGTTACCCAACCTTTGTCCTGTAGAGTCCGACTGTTCTGTTTGTAACTCCAGTAGGCCTTAGGTGAATTGGTAGCGTTCAGCCATTCACTGAGCTACTTTTTCAAGCCATCCAAGGGTTAGTTCAAACGCTACCACCATCATAAAGCTTTTCTTGGTCCAGTCCCAAGCCCTGCTCCCCAGCCTGTACTAATCTCAGTGTTAAGTTCAGGGCCTGCTTCGTGGGCATAGGACCTGCACAGCTGGAAAGGGCTCCATGCTCACAAAGGCCCCATACTTGGTTTAATGCTCTGTTGTTGCTGCTGTCTTTTTGAACAAGGGACCCTGCATTTTCTTTTTGCGCTGAGCCTTATAAGTTATGTAACCGGCTCTGGTTATAATAGTTTGCTTTTGCCTCCGTTCTGCCTTGTAAATTTTATAATTTGTTGTTAACATGCCTTTAAAAAACACAGTCGATTCTCATTATTCATGGATTCCATAATTGCAAATTTGCCTACTCGATAAATTTATTTGTAATCCCAAATCCACGTTCACAGCCCTGGCCTAATCATTCACAGACATGCATGATGTGGTGAAAATTTGAGTGGCTCAACATACACATTTCCAGCTGAGGTGGGACAAGGGACACTCTGCCTTCTTGTTTCAGTTCATACTGTAAACAAGCATCATTTCCACAGCCTGAACTTTGTTCAGGCATAAGTTATAGCATTGGCCATGAGTTCAATGTTAATGACTCAACAATATCTATTAAATAAGGTGTCTTTAAACAAAAACACACATAAAACAAGATTATGTATTGACTGATTGATGAAAATGTTGTGACCAAAGGCTCACAAGAACCTGACCCTGTATTCCCTTTGGAGAGATGGTTCAGTATTTGCTCAACTGAGTGTTTGCAGTGGCTTTGTAGAATGTAAGTAAGGAGGTTTGCCTCTAACTCCTTTAAAGGCAGTGACCCTGTTTTATTCATTTTCTCATTTTCCCATTGTCATGTTTTCCCCTCCCCCCAGTGCCTAGTACAGTGGTATTCAAAAAAGTGAACTGAAGTAAGTTATGACTCTGACTTTTTGAAGAAACATTAACAGCCCATTGTCAGTTCTGAGATTTTACTGCTGGTTCCCTATGAAATCAAAGTCTCCTTGGGATATTGCGGTTACATGAACGACTACCCCACCCAGCAAAAGTTATAAGTTACTCTCAATTTTTTCCTTGGTGAAATGAAAGAGTACAGCAGTGAATGGTCATGGACTAAAACACCTAAATTCTTCACCATCTGCAGACAATTACTGAAGGCCTAGACTTGAAATTTGTTAAGAAGGAAGTTGTCATAGAGTTCTTAAGGGATGCATAACAAACTAAGGGGTTTGTATTTTCAGAAAAACAATTTTGGATATAGGAGAGATTTCTATTTTAAGTCCTTCTCAAGTGAACCATTTATAAGAGATTAGCTGAAATAAATAGCCTGGCAAGAGTGGCACCCACTGCTTGGGACAGAAGTTAAAGACTTCTAGAATAAGTAATATACTTATCATCTGTTTAAAGCAGATAGGATTACTGGATTCCTGGCTGGGAGTGTCCTAGAGTCTGCAAAATGCAGAAGTGGATGAAATAATTTGCTCACTTATCAATAGGATGATGGTAATGCCCATTCTATCATAGATGAGCCTATCTCCAAATCTGAAAAACATGCATTTTCTATTGGCTGGCTTCAAAACCTTCTCCTGATCTTCCTTGGGAGAAAAATGGCTTGACTTAGTCATTCTATTCATTGCGTTTGAAGAATAATGTGTATCTTAAGGGGTCAAAATAAGTGAGCACCTGGCCCCAGGACACAGTTATTCCTCCCCCACCCCTCCGCCCACCTCTGTGCTCTGAGATGGCTCTTGACCCTTGGCTGCTGGCTCTGGCCCCTATCTCTTGACTCTGCCTTTCCTCCTTCGGAAGTATGTTCATAGCTAGATAGGCTGCTTCAAAAATACTAAGCACAGACCACTAAGTAAACAAGTAAGGCTGAGACAGCCCTGTTCACAAGAAAGATGAGGTTCAGATTTAATGGATAAACCATTGATGAAACAAGCGTAAAAGCATAGCAGGTAATGAAGAAATTATTGATGTGTCCTGACAGCTGATAAGTATACGGTGTTAGACAATGTGTCTTTTGAAAAGAGGAATTAAAAGATCTTGATGACATGTCAAGATGACCCTTGATGACATGTCTCTTTGGGTTTGGCTAGTAAACAGAAATAAGTTTACTTGAATTGAAAGGCAGGTAAGAAAGACGAGGTTCCAGCTCAAGAGGAGAGCGGTCCAAAAGGCCTGGAAGGAAGATGTGGAACTATAAATAGCACACTTGGGTTAGAGTGTAGAGTATGAAGTTGAACGTGAGAGGGGAGGAGGGAATAAACCTGAGTTATTCAATTGAGTCATATGATAAAAGCCCATGAATTCAAGGAGAAGGAGTATGCACTACAGCAGGCAATGGGGATCCACTGAGAGTCTTCCAACAGGGGAATATGGTACTTAGAACTTCAATTAGAAAATAAATGCAGCAGTGGTGCATAGATACTTGGAGAAGGACAAGAACAGGGAGAGAGGCCAGTGTGGAGGCTTTGCCGACAGCAGACAGCAGGGAGGAATGAGAAGCACGGCTCCAGAGGAATGACAGATGATGGCAGAGATTGAGTTGGTGGCCTTGGAAACCGAGCACGTGGGGTTGAGGGTGCACAGAGAGAAGGGGGATTCAAAGATGGGGATTTTGAGCCCCAGTGACTGGGAAGCAGAGGTGTTTAGTGAGTGAGGTGGATAGAAGGTTTTGGCATGTGATGTTTAAGATGCTGGAAGCAATTGAAAATTGGCAGAATCTAGATATGACTTCATCTGAATTACATTTCAGATATTAACGCACCAACTGTTCCGACTTTATTTCTCTGTTACCCAGCAGTATTTCTCCAAGAAAGTGTGTCCAGGCTTGATTTCTCAGACCTGAGGTAATCTAGGGAGTTTAGCCTGGCTCTGATCTACTAGTGTGTGTTAGAAGTGATGTCTGCCCTGAAAGACTCCGAGTCGAGATTGTAACATCTTTAGACTTTAGGTTACTTATAGAATTAGCAAAATCTTTATCTTATCCTTTGTACCCCTCCCCCCCAATCTCATCCTTACAGTTAGATCACACACACACACACACACACACACACAATTGAGTTTCTATTATTCCAAGCCCAGTGCTAGCATCTGTGAAGGATAGATACAGAGGTGAATAAGATGCTATGCTCTCTTCAGAAGAGCTTACAGTCTGGTGAGGACTCCAGTACTTGGCTGCATTGTGGGTTACTGAACACCCACTATGCACTGAGCACCAGGTTTAGGAGGCATCAAGAGGCAACGCTGCTTAGCGGTTAGGCACGGATTGTGGTAGCTAATGTGTAGGCCCTGGAACCAAGCTAACTGGACTCAACATCTTGCTCTAGTGCTTATTCATCATGAGAACATCAATCAGATTCTTAAGGGTCTTGGTACCTCTGTTTTCCTATCTGTAAAATGGGAGTAATACTAATTCCTTCATAGGGTTGTATGAAGATTAAATAAGTCAATAAATATAATCTACCATTATGTGCTAGGAGCTCATACATGTTCCTAGCGCATGATAAGCACTCAATAAATCTTAGCTATTATTGTTAGACACTGCCTTCACAAATATAATCTCATTTAATCCTTATATTGGTTCTGCAAAACCAGTATTATTTTCCCCATTCATGAATGGGGAGGACCTCAATACTCAGGAAGAACAGCTGACTTGCCCCAGCTTGCCATTAAGTGAAAGAGCCATGGCATGAATCCAGGTAAGTCCACTGCTCATTCAACAACATTGCAATACATCTTGTTACAGGGTAGAGTGAATTAAAGAAGGATGCTGTAAATGTCAATATGATCTAAAACCTCGAAACAGAAGACAAGTTTTAAATGGTTGATAATGAAATAATCAATAATGATTAGAACTGATAATATAATTTCCCAATTTAAGCTTATTCCACAAATAACCTTTTAACATTATTTGATTGTGGTAATGAATTAGATTGACCAGGTATTTTCCTCTTTGATTTCATGAACTATCCCTAGAGACACGGTTTATTGAAAAATTAGCCCCTAATTTCCTAAGGCTGAAACTAGTTTGCTAAACTTAATAAATAAATTGATGAATTTTTAGAAGATGTCAAGTTATAGTCAAGTGTCTGAAGGCTCTGTATGAATGTTAACAAGATACACACACACACACACACACACACACACACACACACACACACACACGTACACAAGGTCAGTTATGAGGCTGCAAGGATGAGCTCTGTGTTGCACAGAATTAATCACATCATAGAGGTTGGCCGCTTCCTGTCCAGGAAGCTGATGTGAAGAAGTCCAAGCTAGGCTGACTTTTCCCTTGGGCTCTCCATAGCACTTTTACATTCCTCCCTTAAGATTCTTTTCAAACTCTACCTTTAATTTGCCATCTGGTCAACCTCTGAGGACTAAGCTTGAATCAGGCTCCTGCTCAGGCTGAATTAGGTAAGATGTTTGCCTGGAGTGGCCCACAACGCACATAATCCAAAGGGAGAACATCACCCCTGGCCAAAAGTGAAAGCCAGAGGTCAGTACAAAAAGAGTTGTACCAACTACCAAGACAAAGAGACAAAGGTGAGACTACAAATGAAAAATGAGAGATAAATCTGAAATCAAAAATATTCAGAATGGTTCAAGAGAATGGGTGTGTTAAGAAGAAACTACTCCTTACATGCAGGAGAATTCCAGGCCCATTCTTATCGGGTGCTAGCCTAGATCTGGACAAGAGAGTAGCTATTTAAACATATGTTGTCTCTGCGCTGAACCATAAGCCTTTTGAAAGCATGATATGATGCGTATCTTGTCATTTTTGTATCTCCCATAGAGTCTGACATATGGCAGACACTTAGCAAATATTTGTTGAATGAATTAAGGAATGATGAATAGAGGTGATGATGCACTACCAGAACTACTACCTCAACCAATAATTACACCTATCACTTTTGGGACATTTGCTATGTGCCCAAAATTGTGCTAAGCACTTGTCATATATATTTTTTAATTCTTACAAAACCTTATAAGGCAGATGCTATTCTTAGCCCATTTTATAAATGAAGAAACTAAAGTTATCTTTTCCAAAATTGCATACCTAACAAGTGGCAGAAACAGCATACTAACCCAAGTCTGCCTGATCCCTCAGTCCATGAACTCGATCATTCAATTATACTACTTTGTAAGCCCAGCCTTGTCTGACCTTGAATTGGATTCTAAAGGTTGTATAATAGAATTCCCTTCAATCCCCACCACCCAAACTGAGTTCAATTCCCCTCTTCTGTACTTTTTGGGCAAGTCTCCACCATATACTCAATACATTGTCAAATAGTTACGTTTAGATGAGCATCTTGACAGCAGGGACACTTATGTTCCCCTATGGTGAATACCATAATGCCTGGACTACATTAAATAAATGTTTGTGGAGTTGACTAGCTACTGACTTCTGAATTAATGATGGTCGTTAGAAGTCTATGTTTACTAGAGACCATTTTGATTTTGATTCATGGATTCCCTCATGTAAGGACTGAAAGGTCAAGAGATAAGATAAACAAGGCTATTTCAACACCCCTCAGCAGCTACCTTTGGGGCTGGATTTATTGCCTTCTTGGGTGAAATGTTGCCCCTCAACTTTGCTGAACTGTCAAGAGTGGTGATCTTAGGTGTGAGGCTGTCAATTGCCCCACAAACTTACTTTTTAACTCAAAAGTGCCGTCTCGCACTGGAATGGGAGATCTGTCATGAGGAGTTCACAGGACCACTGGACCTCCAAGGAGGTGGGACAGGGGAGGCCATCAGAAACAAGGATCACCCTGTTCCCAACTTTGAAATTAAAATAGTAAAATAAAGGAAGAAAATTTAAACTATAAAAAATGTAAAGCTTTTAGTAAAAGATTAACAATAGTAATAAGAGCATCCTAGAGTAATGGTTAAATAGCCCAGGCTTTGGAATTAAACAAACTTGTTTCAAATTCAAATTCTTCACTCACTACCTGTGTTATACAGGGCAAGTTACAATCCTAAGCTTCAGTGTCCTTGTCTGTAAAATAGTACGAATAATGACTACCTTATATGATACACATTAGATAATGCATGTGAAATATTTAAATTAGCACCTATTATATAGCAATGGCCCAATAAAAAATAGTTCTTATTCAAACAGTTAAATCTTATTTATCTACTTAATAAATATTGATTCAGCACCTACGCTTTACCCATCAACATAGAATAGTGAGCAAATACGTATAGGATCTGGGCCCTCACAGAGCTTCATGGTGAACCGTAAAAGTAGCCACAGACTTTTCTCCTCCTAATATCCACACCCCCAACAGGCCCTTTGCGCGCCTTCCCACTTTGATGCTAAACTTGGTCATGTGACTTGTTTTGGCCAATGAGATATTAGCCAACATGATACAAGCAGAGTCTTGTAAAATGCTTGTACTTTGTCCTGTATGGCTGCTCTTAGAGCCCCTGCTGCCACCACCATGTGAAGAAGCCCAAGCTAGACTGCTGGATGTTGAGAGACATAAGGCACAATTGTTGCTGTCTCCTTGTCCAACAGCTGCCAAACTTCTGAAATGTGAGTGAGGCCATCCTAGGATCATGGCCTCCAACTGACCCACCAACCGACCACAGGAAGATTAGAGTGCCCAGCAGAAATCAGCTGATCGGCTGACCAGAAAACCTACCTAGCCAGGTCATAGAATTATGAACTAAATAAATGGTACTTGTTTTAAACAGTTAAAGTTTTGGGGTGGTTTCTTATATAGCCAGAACCAACTGATACAAGCTTACAGCCTAGCATGGGGGTCAACAAACACTTTCTGCAAAGGGTCAAATGGTCAATATTTTGCCTTTGCAAGCCATAAGGTCTTTGTGGATACGACTCAGCTCTGCTATAGTAGCCCCAAAGAAGCCGTAGACAATATGGAAATGAACAGTCAGGACTGATTTGCCGCGAGGGCTATTGTTTGCTGACCCCTGCTCTAGCACAAGAAACAGACATTACTCAAATAATCACAAAAAGAAATATGTGCATATAGACTATATTAGCTACTGTGCAGCCAATGCTCATCATGCTATTAGAAAGAATAATTGGAGGACCTGTCCCAAGCTGGTCATTCATTTACAGTGTCTTAGTTAGATTTCCCCAGAAGCAAACCCCGAGATAAGGATTTGAGTGTAACAGTCTGTTTGGGAGGTGACCCCAGGAAACACGATAGGAGAGTGGAGACACGAGATAAAGAAGAAAGCTATTATGAAGCAAGTTAATGGGCAAGTTAACCCACTGGCAAGTGAGGCTTAGTCTGCTGGGGCCTCTGAGAGATGCCCTAGGTCACTGTGGGTTGAGGAAGCTGGGCTGTCTATTCTCCACCGTCCCGCCCATCATTGTTGGAGGGTAGCTCCTGGAGGGCTTCACTCTCTGACGTTCTGGCCACAAGAGCACTTGGGCCGAGAGTAGCAGTTCACAGGAAGAGTTGGACCTGGTAGCGAGGCATGCCAAGGGCTGTGGGTGGACTCCAAGAGTGACTGCTGCAGAAGGCTTCCCTGTGGGAGCCAGGACTGAGTTAAGCTCTGGAAGGAAAGATTAACAGCCACAGCTGAAGCGTAGATGTAGAGAAGGTCCCCTAGGGAGGAGGCTATTCAGAGAAATAAAAAGAAGCCTAGAACTAAGTGTTTAGGAAAACCTACATCAAATGGAGGATGAGCTGGAAAGGGGACATTAGTTTCTCAGGCTACCATAACAAAGTACTGCAAACTCAGTGGCTTTAAGCAACAGAAAGTTATTCTCTCGCAGCTCTGTAGGCCAAAAGTCCAAAGTCAAGGTGTCAGCAGGGACATACTTTTTCTGAAGGCTCTAGGGGAGGGTCCCTCCTTGCCTCTTAGTTTCTGGTGACTCCTGGCAACGCTTGGGAGTCCTTGTTTTGTGGGTGTATCACTGAAATCTCTTCCTTCATCATCACATGGCCATCTTCCCTCTGTTCGTATCTTTGTCCAAATTTCCCTCTTCTTTTTTTTTTTTTTTTTTTTTGCGGTACGCAGACCTCTCACTGTTGTGGCCTCTCCCATTGTGGAGCACAGGCTCTGGACGCACAGGCTCAGCGGCCATGACTCACGGGCCCAGCCGCTCCGCGGCATGTGGGATCTTCCCGGACCAGAGCACAAACCCGTGTCCCCTGCCTCGGCAGGCGGACTCTCAACCACTGCGCCACCAGGGAAGCCCTCCCTCTTCTTAATAAGGACGTAAGTCATTGGACTAGAACGCACCCTAATGACCTCATTAATTTGATTGCATGTGTAAAGACCCTATTTGCAAACAAGGTCATGTTCTGTGGAAGTTAGGACATGAACATATCTTTTGAGGGAACATAATTCAACCCATGACAGAGACCGACCAGCAGCCACAGAGAGGAAGAAAATCCGGAGAGGACGCGTTCATGCATAGCCACAAGAAAGCAGCGCTTTGCGGAGGAGGGAGAGAGTGTCATAAATAAGGTGAAGACCGCTCATTGCATTTAGAAATGCAGACAGCATGGTTCTTACCAAGGGCTGATCCTGTGGAGAAATGGAAGAATAACAGCAGTGAATGCGAGATGAGGAAATGGAACTAGCATTCAAATCTATCAAAACGCTGGACAGTGAAAG
Organism: Aethalodelphis obliquidens; assembly: GCF_003676395.1. Taxonomy (NCBI): domain Eukaryota; kingdom Metazoa; phylum Chordata; class Mammalia; order Artiodactyla; family Delphinidae; genus Aethalodelphis; species Aethalodelphis obliquidens. The sequence continues at coordinate 22,799,153 of NW_020837968.1, forward strand.
GGAAGAAATAGACAGAAGCAAAGATTTACGGGGCTGAGGGAGGATATTTTTTAAGATGGCAGAGATGGGAAGGACCGAGTGTGGAGGGAGATATTGAATGTGGAATAGACCAGCAAAACGCAGGATCCTGAGGAGACAGGAAGGGATGGGTTCCTGGGACCAGGCGTCTCTGTTGTAAGAGGCGGGGACAAGTGGAGACGTGCAAGCCCCAGAATGATCCCCTCTATGCTTTACGCCCTCGTTCTTCCCACCTAATGGCCTCATTTGCCAGTCTTAGGACAATCCGCTTGGTAACAACTACCAACTGATCTGCCCCCAGGGAAATCTGGTTTTCCACATTTTCCTGGTATTTCCCTTCCGCGTGATCCTTTACCAATGTTTGTCAATAATTGTCTTTTGGGTCTACCAAGGCTCTGTCTAAAAGGATTATCCTGAGAGGAGTGAGCATAAGGGTGCAGGGCTTTGGTAGATGTGTGCATTATTCATTCATCTTGAAAACAGCCCCAGCAGGTAGGCAGGACAGCGTAGTTATTTTCACTTTACACAAGAGGAAACTTGACTCCAAGATGTCAAGGGTTTTAGACAAGATCACGTGGATTTAAACCCCCCATCCTTAGATATCTTGTTGGAGCTTTTTCCACTGCAGAGAGCTGCCTCCCTCCACGTGATGTCAATAGTGGTTTAAAAATTACATCAGAGGGCTTCCCTGGTGGCACAGTGGTTGGGAATCCGCCTGCCAATGCAGGGAACGCGGGTTCGTGCCCCAGTCCAGGAAGATCCCACATGCCACGGAGCGGCTGGGCCCGTGAGCCATGGCCGCTAAGCCTGCGAGTCCGGAGCCTGTGCTCCACAATGGGAGAGGCCACAACAGTGAAAGGCCCGCGTACCCAAAAAAAAAAAAAAAAATTACATCAGAAAAGGAATATTATGGCCTCCAGAAGGAAATGGAATATATTTTTCTCCAAGATTTGTAGAGTAACAGGAAATATTTATGGCCTTGTTTTCTTGGGAATAATGAAGCAGGCTGGCATCTTGGGAACTAAATTTGCCTTCCTTGAGAAGGCCATATACCCGCATGATCCAGATGAAAGTACACAAGAACTATTTTCCCATCATCTTTGAGCATTACCTATCCAGCACACATTTACTGAGATCTACTATGGGCCAGGGATTATTCTAGGGACTAAGGAATAAAAATGAATTGGGCATCATCTCTGTTCTCAAAGACCTCAGAATCCGGGGAATAGGCAGGCACATTTGTGGGCAGGCTACCCTGATCACGTGGAACGGTGATCCTTAGGAATATACTCCAGTGTCTGGGGAATGATGATACTTCAAGGAAGTTGGGGGGGGACACAAACTCTGTGAGAAGAGAGGGGAGGGAGGAGAGCGGGCCCCAGGAGATCAGGCCAGGGAGGCAATAATAATAGCAATAATAAAATACACTTGTGTGGCATTTACAGTTTTATATAATTTTTTTCATTTAGTTTTTACAGCAACCCTTTGAGAAGTAAACAGTAAAGCACTCTCTCCCCCATACAGGTAGCTCTGGGAAATGCGCTTTCCCTAAGCAGCAATGTATTCAAAATGAATAAAGTAAGAAATCTGCCCATATTATGCCACAAATTCATTAGACTTGTCTTCCTGAGTTTCAATTGACAGATATTGCCTAGTTTGGGGGGCTCTCATTGATCATGTGTAGCCCAAGCGGGGCTCCACAATGTCATCTCTTAAAGGTTCCTAATTCTGCCAGCTAAACTCTGAAAGCTGGTTAAAGTCTCAAGCCCTGTCTTCCCCACGTTCTGCTTCCTCAGCCATGCGTTATCTGCCATGACACAGCTGCAGTCCTTCCTGGTATTTTGTTAACTGATCACCAGTGTGAGCGCCAAGAATGGACAGCTTCAACTGGAACACTCACTTAGGTGGAGTTCTAGACAAGTCTGTTAACGATGAACTCCCTTCTTAAGGAAGTGATTCATACCCCACAGTTCATCCATCCATCCTTCCATTCACCAAATGTATTGAATGCCCGCTCTGTGCAAGACACACACTGATAGACTATGCAAAGGACTCAAATAGCAAGACATGTATTTGGAATCTATTGGGAGGAATAGGATCAGAACACAAATAAATAACTAATGTGCAAATCCAAGTGAGGTAAGTGAGAAAAGGGAGCTAGGATCATCTGTTCTTTTATTTCTTCAGCAATCATTTATTAAGCCCCAATTATGGGAAAGGAACTATGCCAGGTTCTCTCCCGTATGTTGCCTCATATAATCTTCACAACAAGGAGACAGAAGCTCTTAGCTCCATTTTATAGATGAGGAAACCGAGGCTCTCCTTCCTTCCTTCCTTCTATGGAAGGGCTTCATGGGAGAAGTTTTTTCTTTCTCTGTTTGGGAGTTTCTTTGCTTGTTTTGTTTATTGTTGTTGCTGTTGTTCAAGTTTGAGGTTTGCACATGATTTTAACATTTGAATCTAGGAGGATTTAACAGGAAGCTGAAGAAGCTTGGCCTTCAAGGACCCAACTTTTCATGGGTTCCTTTCAAGGACTCCTATGAGGAGCCATAGACAAGTGTTCACATTTTCAGATGTTTCTGAAAAATTTGCCGAAGTAATGTATTTTAGCATTCTTTTTAGAGAGGCTGTCCCAAAATGTGTACACTTCAGGTCCCACAAAATCTGGACACACTATTGCATTTAAAGAGAGAATGAAGGGCACGTGAAAAAAAGGAAGCTGCTGACAAATGCAGTGAAGTGGAGAAAGGTCGGTCAGGGCACACATGGGAGGAGTGTGTGTGGCCCATTCTGCGCAGGACCAATTCAAGGCAAGCCTAGAAAGGATGATATAATGGCTTCCTCAACCTTGCATCTGCCCCCTCCTGTCCTCCCCTTGGCAACACTGAAAGAGGGACCTTTCCTCCGCAGGGCTGATCTCTCACCCAGGCTCAGATTCCTACTGAGGGAGGGAAGGAAGGGAGGGGAGGAAGGAAAGAAAACCTCTTTGAAAGATTTTTCCTCTCCAGACTCAGTCCTTTCTTTTTCTCTCCATTCTTGGCCGAAGTTCTTGACAGAAATCATCTTCACTTAACTGTTTCCATCATCTCAGCTCGGATGACTTCTCAGCCCACTGCAGTCTGTATTCTTCCCCCACCAGCACCATCTCCTCCTGCAAGGAAACTGCTCCTGTCAATGTCATCAGCAACCTCCTTGCTGAGACAACAACCAGCTCGTGCTCTGTGGTCCTCATTTTCCTTGGCATCCTGACTTTGAGGACCAACTCCCAGGATTTCCTCCTGCCTCTAGGCCTCCTCCCTGTCTGTCTCTGTGGCAGGCTCTCCTTCCCACGTCCAGCCTTGACCACTGCTGTTCCCTGCTTGTCCCCAGTCACGATAAATATTTCTCCTGTGTGTCACAGGCACTGACTCTCATCATGTCTGAAGCTGAGCTCAGCACCTCACACCCCAACCCGGCCCTGCCCAGACCTGACAGCTGCCCATCCGATGCTCCGGCCCAGGAAAGGCACCACTGTCCACAAGCTGCCCAGGCCAGAAACCTGTGGAAGGGACTTGTCACCTCCCTCTCTCTCACCCGCTACCTCAAATCATTGCCCAGACTTGCCCTCAACATCTCACGTCTGTCCCCTTCCATCCACCCCCACTGCCACGATTCTTGCCTGGGTTCCTGGACGCACCCCGTCACTCGTCCCCCAGCCTCTCTTCCGTCTGCTCACCGACCATTTCTCCAAACTGCAGACAGAATGGACTTTCTAAAACACAAGTCTGTTCACATTACTCTTCTGTTTGCACCCCTCAGTGGCCTCCCGCTGCTCTCAGGACTGGGTCTGAACCCCTGCCAGGGTTTTCAAGCCTTTTATAGTTGGGACGACCTCCATCCTGCTGTCATGCTGCTCTCATGGACTACAGCCCAACTGCACTGCTCATATGCTCGGGCCTCTGGCCTTTCACCGCCCTGCGCCTCCTACATTTTCCTGCCCCCCACTCCCACCCCCCAGCCTGGTCCTTATCTGGATCCCTCCTGTGCATTCAGGTGACGGCAAATGATTTTAGACAGGAAGCCTTCCCTGACGTCCTAGGGATCAGGCTACGTAGCTCCACAACACTTCCCCCGTGGACCCTACCATACTCTCAGGTCCTCAAGAGAGGCACCAGGACTTTGTCATTTTGCATCCACAGTGGCGGCCCCAGTGCCTGGTGCATGGAGAAACAAACATGTGTTGAGCGAGTCATGAATGAAAGATTGGAGGAAACTAGGTGCCCGTGTGCACTGAATGAATGCCAGGCTGGAGAGCTTGGGTTTTATTTTGTGCGGGAAGTGGAGCCAATACAGGGTTTGGACCAAGGGAGAGCGATGACCTGACCTGTGCCTTAGAAATTTCGTTGTGGTGGCACAGTGGTTGGGGGCTTCATAAAGACAGACAACTCCTAAAGCAGGAAGCCCAGTTAGCAGGCCCTTGGGAAAGTCCAGGCAGGAGGTAGCCAAGCACGGGTGCAGGCAGGGAGACGGCAGCAGGGAGGAGAAACAATGCAAAAATCACATTGACGGACCCCATCAACTGATTAGCCTGGGGCTGGGGGAGTCCAGGTGACCAGGGATGGTCTTAGACTTGTTCTCTTTGTCCCCCGAAGTTTCAGGCTCTGAGACTTTGAGCCTCTGCCCCAAACCCTTATGTGGAGAGCAGATATTTGCATAGCACTTTTTATTATTACCTACCCAAACAGGACTTGAATGATGAAATCGACAGCAGCTTGCACTGGTGTCTCTTTACACAGAGAGCATGTCCCCGACCCCACCGGGGCTGTAAAGAATATCTACGGCAGAGGATTGCGGGTTTGGAGTTCTGCTTTGTTTTTCAACCTTTAAATGCTCTGCTCAGCGCTCCGCAGTGGAGCTTCCCCCGTGCGCCCTTCGTGGGCAGCGGCAGCAATCATCAGAGCGTGTGCCACTACGGCACAGCCAGCCTGGGGACAGCCCCCACCACGCCCCCTAGAGACCAGAGCACAGCCAGAGGCCCAGCAGCCGGCTCTCCACGGGGTGGGACTGGCAAGGAGCTCATGTCTTCTCTGCTTCCCACAAATGAAAACTTCAGGGCACAAGGTTCATTGGAACATGATTTATCATCATCCGGCGTAGCCTCACTGGGGTTCAGGTGTTCAGCAGTTTCACCAAGCTCAATATTTCTGCAACACTTATCCCTGTTGGACAGGCTATTACTGATGAAAGCAGGAAGGCTAAAGACAGGAATGTTTTCACTTAGTTCAACGGCACTGTGCTACACTCACAGATCACAGCACAGGACACACAGGTCTATGATGTTGGCAGTGAAGAGTGTGGACCTGGAGGTCCGACCACTTGGAATCAAAGCCCAGCTTTGCCATTTACTGGCATCGGGACCTTGGGCAAGTCTTTCAAGCTCTCTCACCTTAGTATTCTTCTCCGTGAAATGGGTGTGGTAAAAGTAACAACGCCCAGGGCTATTACAAGCATTAGAAGAAACGATCCCCATAAAGCACTTAGATAGTATGGTTTCTCAACCTGCAGACACCTTCAGCAGAGTAAGTAATTCTAATGGCCGTGTGGTTCCCTTTCCAGGTCTGTATGGTTCCCCATCCCCAAGGGCTTCTTCTTATTCTTTTTTTTTTTTTTAATTCATGATATTATATCCCTCCTTAAAAAGAGCTTCCAAAATGTAATTGCCCCCAGAAATGATTAGTAACAGTTTTTCTTTTCTTGTCTTTTTTTTTTTGCATTCTTAAAAATTGTGGTAAAATTACAAATATAAAATTTACCATTAGTGGGACTTCCCTGGTGGCGCAGTGGCTAAGAATCCACCTGCCAATGCAGCATGCACGGTTTCGAGCCCTGGTCCGGGAAGATCCCACATGCCGTGGAGCAACTAAGCCCGTGCGCCACAACTACTGAGCCTGCGCTCTAGAGCCCGCGAGCCACAACTACTGAAGCCCTCGCGCCCTAGACCCCGTGCTCCGCAACAAAGAGTAGCCCCCGCTTGCTGCAACTAGAGAAAGCCCACACGCAGCAACGGCAAGGCAGCCAAAAATTAAAATTAATTAATTAAAAAAAAAATGACCATTAGTGACTGTTAGTACATTTACAATGTTGTGCAACCATCACCGCTATCGAGTTCCAGAGCATTTCATCACCCAAAAGGAAACCCCGTACCCATAAGCAGTCATTTCCTATCCATCACCCCCACCCCAGCCCCTGGCAACCACTAATCTGCTTTCTGTTTCTATGGATTTGCCTATTCTGGGCATCTCATATTAAATGGAATGCTTCTTTTATTCCTAAGACAAAGTTTCATTTCTCCTTGGAAGCAGTAAGTAAGCTCTGTCAGGCAGGGACTTTTGACTGTGCAACTGTGGGCGAGTTACTTAACATTTCCACAACTTGGCTTCCTCCCCTAGAAAGCAAGGATGACAGTCATGGGACCCCTACCCAGGGCTGTGTGAGGAACGAATGGGATGGCATATGCCCAGTGCTTAGTAAGTACTCTCGACTATCACTCATGTTATTTTCGATGACACAAGTAATGCAGGTTCTTTGGAAAACAGAAGTGTACACATAAGAAAAGAAAACTGCCCCCGTCCCCCAGCTACACTGGCGGTTGAAGGTCAGTGGCCACATCCTACCTTAGTGTGAGCAGTGGAAGCCCCAACAGCCGGTACTGGGGTAAGTGGACCTCAGCCTGCCTCTCTGCACTGTGACAACATGGGTGACCTTGGACAAGTCACTTAGCTCCTGTGAACCCTATTTCCTCATCTGTCACCATGGGGAAACATCCACTGCAGGAGGCCAACGTGAGAAGCAAAAGAGATGTTCAAGGCCAAGGGCCTGACACATAGTAGGGTCTCAGCAGCCAAGGGCATGCTTGGGCACCAGAGAAGGCAGCAAGTGAGGAGAGGACTCGGTTACAGGCACTGCACGCAGAGGTCATGCAGATCCGGGGAGAAGGTGGGGGTCTGAGGGGCCGTCAGGATTTGCAGAGGCAGAGACACGAGGAAGGACCGTGCAGGCAGGGGGACGGAGCTGAGCATGGCAGGGCTGGGGGCTGTTTTACTCCCTCACCTTCACGCTCGTCGCTTCCATCCCTCTATCCTGTTCACTCTTCTCTGGGTCCCTGCATTCCCAGGAAAGTGGGCACTGGGTGGTGCAGAAGACATGGAAGTCGTGGGTAGCAGCAACTACAGCAGTAGTAAGGGCTGGATTCATAGGGAGGGTTCCCGTGGGCCAGGCACCAAGCCCATTGCCCTTTCTCACTTCATCCTCAACTCCAAGGGAGGGAGGGATGAGGAAGCTCCTGCTGTAACAGCTCTTGAGGACGGAGACAGAGACAGCAGAGGGTCTGCCAAAGGGCTGAAGTGGAGGCACCCGGTCTCCACAGGCCTCGGCTCTCCCAGCCACACCTCCTTGGAATCTGAGGAAACATAGCTTCTGAGAAGGGAACAACAAAGAAGAAGGCAAACACGCAGACTTATGTTCAATTCAGAAAGACCCTAGAAAGTAATAGGCCAGTTGCCTCAGGTATTGGAAACTGCCATATGAAACTCAGAGTGCCAGGCCAAAGTCACATGCTTCTTTCAGAAAGCCAAAGCAAGGCCACCTGGGCTCAGAATATGCCAAACGTCAATTAAACGTAAACTGATCCCTCAATGCACAGCCGACCTGAAACAGGGCCAAGGTTGTTCACTGGGTTTTGCCCACATGGCACCAAGGAAGTCTGACTCCTGGCAGAGGGTACGCGTAGATTGGCCGTGAGCAGAGCCACGTAAACTGTTGTAACAATTGCACTGCAGTTCGCTCCATCAACTAAGAGATGACTGTGATCATTCCCAGCACTTCCGTGGGCCCCAGATGACTAGGGTGGAGCCACCTCCTTTACCGTGCTGAGTAGCTCAGATGGTGAAAGGAACACCAGGCAAAACCAAGTTTTATCTCCACACCACAAACCAGCTGTGTGACCTTAGGCCAGTCACTTAACCTCTCTGGGTCTCAATTTCCATACTTGATAGTGAAGGATTTGACTGAAAGAATCTAAGTTCCCTTCTGGTTCTAAATTCCTTTTTTGGGCCTTCTTGCATTGACTTTTGGAATCAGCAACTGAGGCCAAAAGAAGCTGTGGCTACATACACTTCCAGATTGAGCAACAAACTCCTCAGCCAGCAAGGCCTCCTGCAGCCCACTGTGGGTGTTCCTAAAACTGTGGAGGTAAGTCAGATGAGCAAAAACTGTATCATAAAAGTTCTAGAATCACTCAAAATTAAAAAGAATTAAGAATTCTTTTGCAAAAGGAAGAATACTTCTGTAATGCCTCTAATTCCCTTTCCTCTGCATTTTAATTTGAATTTTCACAAGTGGATTTAGTGGACTTTGGAGTCAACAGAACTGGGGTGGAACCCTGGTTCCTGGAGGAGTTACTCTCTGAACTTCAGCTTCCTCATCTGTAAAATGGGTGTTTATACCTTTCTGGAAACATTGTTGGAGAGATAAGCAGGGATTTATATTGAGTGATACAGAATGTGTAAAACATGAGGTGCCCATTAAATGCGTTTTTGTGCCAGTCCTAAAGAAAGACACGTGGCATGTGTATTCACTTTTTTCCCCCCAGTCTCTTTTAGGTCCTCCAGGATAGGGACAAATTTCTTCTCCTCCTTGGTAAAGCCCACAGTGTTTTGCATGGCACTGAGCAGAATAAATGAATTCATCAATTAATGAAATTACTCTTTTGTTCTTCCCTAAGATTCTGCCTTCCTTCCCAGAGTTCACACCATTTCACCCTTCCTCTTTGAGGTGGCAGGTTTAACGTCTCTCCTGACCTTGGCAAGTCTTAGAGACTGTCCTTTTATGAAGAGGACTCCTGGCGTTTGCACATCACAGCAGAACACGTGTCCACTGAGAACCACGAGGCCCCAGGCAGCCTGAAGGTGGAAAGCAGACATCTCCTCAGTACCCCAAAGAGCAAGCCCAGCCCCCTCAGTGGGGTGAAATGGGGTGGACCCTTTACACTTTGTGCCTTTCCAGTCCCAGGAAACCACACAGGTCTTTATGTTCATATGCTCCTACAACATCTTTGTAGGTACATACAGTTTCAGCCCCGCCCTCTCCGTTTCCCAGACTAAGAGCAAGGAGTAGGAATGGGAAGGAGGTGGCAAAAGACGGGGTGGGGAAACGTGTTGCAAGTAAGACTGGAAATATGCCTGAGAGGTAGGGCAGGAAGGCTGCGCTCTCCAAGGGGAGCCCCATTCCACCTCCTGGGACTTGGGTAGCATTTCTGTGTCCCCTTATCCCCAGGTTAGACTGGAGAAGCTAACTCATGCTCCTCCTCAGTTTAGCTGCAGAGATTACCACACCAGAAGGAAACCAGGAAACCAGTGGATCAGGAACGTCCATGAGCAGAGGGGAGGTTGGCTGCTGCTGGGATCAGCAAACAGGAGCTGGGAACCACAGTTACCATCAGTTACCACGTTCCCGGTGCTAGCTCGGTGCCTGGCCCGCTCGAAATGTTTGTTGAGTGAGCAGATGCATAAATACAAGAAGAAATGAGCAAATGAATGAATTGCAGCCGGCACTAAATTCAACAAGTACTTCAGGTCCCTTTTCAAGGGGCTAAGACCACCATTTCATACCTTGCGCTGCTTAGGAGGGATAAGTGAGAGAATATTTGTTGAAGGCTCCGGGGCAGTGGAGAGGGTAACTTGTGTGCAGGTCCCAGGAGAGAAGAGCTGCAGGTGGGGGGAGCCAGCTGCCCAGGAAGCAGATGGGGAAGAAGGAGGAGGTGGGCGCAGCTGAAGCCTGGGGGGGGAAGTACCGGGGGGAAGTGGTGGTCGAGCACTGAGAGGAGGGGAAGCCCACACACTGGGGGCGCCCACATGGTGTAGGTCGTCATCTAGTCTCCCCAGAGCCCTGTGAAGTCAGTATATCATCTCCATTTTTTTTTTTTTTTTTTTTTTTTTTTAACTGTTGTGGCCTCTCCCATTGCGGAGCACAGGTTCCGAACGTGCAGGCTCAGTGGCCATGGTTCACAGGCCCAGCCGCTCCGCAGCACGTGGGATCGTCCCGGACCGGGCCACGAACCTGCGCCCCCCGCATCGGCAGGCGGACTCTCAACCACTGCACCACCAGGGAAGCCGTATCATCTCCATTTTATTGAGGAGAAGACTGAGGCTCAGAGAAAATAAGAAACTTAACTAAAGTCAAGAAGCTGGAAAGTGGAAGTGTTGGGATTTGAACCCAGGTTTAGCCAATTCCAAAGCCAACATTCTTCCCCTCTCCCAGTGCTGTCTCCTGGAGAACACAGAGCATAACGATGTGCATTGTCCACGAGGCTCCCTCGGCCTCCATCCTGCTGTCCCTCACTCAGCCACTGAGGGACTGTAAGTAAGTGTGTTCCTACTTACCATATACTTCTCTTTGATACTTTGATCTCTTATGATACTTTACCATGACTTTTTGTTTAATTGTTTCATTAACCAGTAAGTTCTATGAGGGCAGGAACGTTGTACCCTCATGCGTACAGCTGTCACTTCATAAAGCACCACAGCAAGTCTCCTGACAGACCCCGCCAGCTTCTATCTCACTGCCCAGGCACAGCCTACTTTCACAGAAGAAGCAGAGGGTTTTCCAGAATGCAGATGGAAATGTCACTGGTCTGCTCTAGGATGCATCTAGATTCCCTAGGACCCAGCATCACCTGTCAGTCCAAACTATCCCTCCTCACTCTCCCCTCTGTACTGGACTCCATGGCACCCCCAAAAAGGTGCCACACCCACATCCAAACACCCCGACTCTGTGAATGTTAACATCTTTGCAGATGTAGTCCATTTAAGGATCCTGAGATGAGGAGATCATCCTGGATTACCCAGGTGGGCCCTAAATCCAAGTACAAGTGTCCTTATAAGAAGAAGCACAAGAGGATGGGCTTCCCTGGTGGTGCAGTGGTTAAGAATCCGCCTGCCAATGCAGGGGACACAAGTTCGAGCCCTGGTCCGGGAAGATCCCACATGCCGCAGAGCAACTAAGCTGGTGTGCCACAGCTACTGAGACCGCGTACCACAATTATGGAAGCCCGCGTGCCTAGAGCCCGTGCTCCGCAACGAGAGAAGCCACCGCGGTGAGACGCCCGCACACCACAACTAGAGAATGTCCACACGTAGCAACAAAGACCCAATGCAGCCATAAATTAATTAATTAATTACTTACTTAATTTTTAAAAAGCACAAGAGGAGAAGAAACAGACATGGAGTAGAAAGCCATGTGCAGATGGAGGCAGAGATTGGAGCATGTAGCCACAGGGAATCCCTAGATCCGCCAGAAGCTGGAATTTAAGAGTGAAGGAAGGAGTGAGGCCCCGCTGACATCTTGACTTTGGACTCCCAGCCTCCAGAACTATGACAGAATAAATTTCTATTGTTTTAAGCTGCCCAGTTTGTGGTAATTTGTTATGGCAGCCCTAGGAAACTCATTCATCTTCCCCCACGTTGCTCTAGCCATACTCACTGGCCTGAGAAAGAACTAACAAGCTCCTGAATGCTGCATGGTTCTCTTTCTGGGCCTTTCACATACTGATCCCTCTGCCCAAAACAATCTTCCACCCCCTTATTGTGTGACTAACTCCTACTCTCCTATCACTTCTTATGAAAACGCTTCTGTGACACATCAGCCGGGCTGGGTGTCCCTTACCATGTGTTCCTACTTACTATATACTTCTCTTTTCACAACACTTATGATACTTTACCATAACTTTTTGTTTAATTGTTTCATTAACCAGTAAGTTCTATGAGGGCAGGAACGCTGTACCCTCATGTGCACAGTTGTCACTTCATAAGTAGTTGCCCTCTACCGTATCACTTTTTCCTCCCCTCCCACACCCAACTCAAATTAGTCTTCCTAGGCAGGAACCCATGAATAGAAATTATCCTTTATCTTTGTTGCCCTGGTACAGTCTTTCTCTCCTGTGTTTGGGCCCCTCAAAATTTTCTGCAGTTCTACTTCCGGCTCTGGCAGGCTTGAATTAAGGCTCATCCAGCGGCTATAAAGAGCCATTGGGAACTCCCTGATGGCCTAGTGGTTAGGATTCCGGGCTTTCACTGCCGTGGCCTGGGTTCAATCCCTGGTCAGGGTACTGGGATCTCACAAGCTATGCAGCGTGGCCAAAAAAAAAGCCATTATATGGCCCCAAGCCTACCCAAGCATAGTACCCCCTTTATCGGGTCACAGTGATTGTCTTGTGGATAAGCCCACCATCTAGGTCAGGTTAGAGTTCTTTTATTAGGATTTAAATACAGATGTTCAGAGGATGCCATCCTCTTCCTTTTGGGGTCACTGGCTGGGACAAGGCCAGCTAGGACCATCTTTGTCTATGTCCAATTCCCCCATCGTGTGAGGAAAGCCCATTTTCAGGTATAAATACAGAAGTAAACCCAAGAGTGGGTGGGAAGGGAAAGAGAGCTAAATGTCACTGTCACCTGAGTCCTTGTACCCAGTCATCCCTGAGGCCACTGCCACCCCCAGACCTCCCCAGATGTGAGTTAGTGAATTCTCTTCTTTTGTCAAGCTAGTCTATTTCCGGTCACCTGTGACTGAAACGGTCCTGGCAGATGCAGTGCCTATGCTACTTGAAAGGTACCGTATCACCAGTCCACGTGGCCCTTCTAAAGGGGAGCTGCAGAAACTTCTGTTTTGGTGAGTCAGCACCTGCCTGAGCTCAAAGCACAAACTCTTCTCCTCTCCTGGCTTCCCAGGTGCCTTCATAGGCAGGCAGGAGGGGGAGGTCAACAAAAGCTGGAAATAAGATAACATCTTCTATCAGTCCCCAAAGTTCCCCCGATGCAGGCCACAATAATATGAGCAAAAATAGCAACAATGAAACCCAAGGTGCCTAAAATACTCTTATCTGTTTTCTGCTGAGTCTGTGACACCCTGAATCAATTAGCCTTATGCTTCTCCACCTTGGCCTTGAGGACCTAACTCTAACAAGGAGCCTCCTTCAAACTCTGATTGTTTTGCATCTTTAGGGAGCGGGCAGTGAGTACCCAAGGAGTGACGAGCCACATGTCCAAACAGCCTGTGTCTGCCATATAAAACAATCTCAGGTTGGGGAGCCACATCTCCCTGAGGCTCACTCTCTCCTTCCAACAGGCAGATGCACTTCTCAACTGCAACACTTTGACACCGTGACTGGGGAAGCACCTGAGAGGGCTAACGCAGCTTTGAGAGAAGCCAGCACCCTGGCTTGGAGGACCTCTTTCGCAGCAACCAACATTGCCACCCCTACCCTTACCCTGGCCCCTCCGTACTCTGCACCCATGGATTCCTGTGTCCCAGGTTGAGAACACATGGCTCTTGCCTGCTGTAGAGCTCTTCATTGCACCGTCTCTTTCCTACATCCCAAACAAGAGGAAAGGGAGAAGCATCTTCTCTGTCCACAGTGCTCTGTTACCCGATCACCCCTCTGCCATGCCCATGGGGCACATGGATCACTGTTAAATCGCTGAGAGGCGAGGCCAGCAACTGAGTTCTGTGGCCTCACCAGGATGAGGCAGGTAAGGATTTCTTGAACATGCTCCAAGATTACCAAATGGTAGGTAACTGGAGAGACATTAGATGAACTAAGTTAAACGAAAATTAATTTATATTTTACAGTATTTAAAAAACATACATTATTTCATTTAACTACTTGCCCATGGGTTAGAAATTAACTGGTATTAGACCACAAGGGAGAATATATTGTTCTCACTTGCAGATAAATAATATTTTTTTCAGAGTTTCCCTTGAATTTCAGTAGAGAAATGTAATGGCCCCTATGATTTTGTCAGCTCAGCACCAGCTTCATTTCAGGGAACTCTCTGCCTGTCCGCTGGGGAGTTCGCCCTTGGCCTTCCCATACCTGTGCCCTCCACATGCACATGGCTACCATGTGGACTGCAGATTGATACAATGGGCGTGACTTTGGCACAGCCCATTGGTCAAGCAGTGGGCGCCCAATCCAAAAAGGCCAATCAGAATTCTCCCCCAGGATTTGGGAACTGCAACTGACAAAAGAAGTCAGCCTTTCCCTGGGTGTCTGAAATTGAAGACATGTAAATGCAGAAGCAGTTGGCAGTCTTGTTCTACCATGTGGACTGAGGAATAGAAAATGCCAATCAGCAGAAAGAGTTCAGAGGCAAGGAAAGGAGAACAAATCCTGACAGCCTCTGAGCTCCCACTTCTAGCTGCTCCCAAGGCCTGTCCATATTCCTCTTTTGGATTCCATTGAATCCATGTATCCTTATAATAAAATTTTTGTTTGGCTTAAACTAGCTTAAGTTGGATTTCTGTTCCTTGCAAGCAAGAGTTTTAACTAATATAAGAATGCAGTCCTATTTCAGTCTCACTTACATGCTAATCTTGAATTCCTCAACCATTTTACTTTGTAACTTCAGGATGAAAAAACTAAAAGTGAAAATATTTGAGTTAGACTCTAGTACAAATTAGTCCGCCATCATTCTCTTGGACTGTTTTTTTCACACAACAGTCTGGTGGGGTTTTCCTCCATACTGGAATGGATTAAGTACAAGCTAGGCATACAGGGGATGACTAGGTCAGCGGTCTAGCTGCCAATGACAAAACATGGGATTTTTATAATAGTCACTAAGAATTTGGTCTTCCCTAAGTTTAGAGTCCATTTGTGAGCGCTGTGTGTTCTCTTTTGATGACCTACTTAACTCAAATGACCTCTGATTTGTTGACCTCACCAGTCCCCTTGGACACTCCAAATTCGGTGAACCACGTCCACAGCAATGGTCTGTGGTGCGCCCCTTCCTATGGAAGCCGCCTGTCTACCAGAATTAGCCTTTTCATTTACAAGGCCTGTCCTAAGAAGGTGGCAGGGAGCTGTCCAACCAAGACTCCGAAGAGGAGCTGAACAAGCACAAAACCTTTCCAGGACTAACAGGGATGACTCCTTAGCCAGGAGCCCTTAGCGCTTGTTCACTGCTAGTTAAAATAGTGAATGACAAAAACAAAGGTGATACCGTCCCATTCACTTTCCCAAAAGTATGTGCGGAACTAGATTAGCTCTTGCCTGATATCTGGCTAGGATCTCTCAGGGTTCTCCTATGAAAAAATAGAAATTAACCCAAAACCCACTGGGCTCGACCAAAAACAAGGAGGCCTGTGTCTAGCACATGCGAGGGAAAACACAGCTGGATACTAAAAGTCCCAAGGCAGGTAGAAATGCTCACCAGCCTTGCCCGTGCCCTCCCGTCTAAGTGAGTGTGCCTTTGATCACTATGAGCCTCGGAAGCCTGAGTGGCAAATTAGTCACCATTTCTACTCTAACTGGAAAATATTTCCTTGTTGTGAGCCCCAGTTGAATCAGCATTTCAGTTAAATAGGTTTAAAATACCCGAGGAATTTAGAGCTGGAAAGAACCTCAGAGTCTTCTAGCCCAAGAGTTTATTTTAAAGATGAAGAAAAAGAAGCCCAGAGAGATACAGTCACTTGTTCAAGAGGCACAGCCAGTGAGCAGAGGGCTAGAGAGCAGAAGCGCGTCACCCCGCGCTGGCTCCAGGCTCTGAGAAACGAGCTCGGGGCCTTCTGGATCGCGCTGCTCCCGGGCAGCACTGCATGCGCCGAGGCCTAGATGTCCAAGAAATCAAGGGCACTGGCTCTTCTAAATTCTCCACGGAGAAAGTTCCAAGGCGCTGGGGGCCGATGCGGAGGATTTTCAAAGGCCTGCAGCGGAGCCCTGCTCGCAGGGACACGGGCCAGATGTCCTCACGTCCCCTCTGCAGACGCTGGGCTGCCTGCTGCAGTCCACCCCGCGCGGGCGGCACAGCCGCATCAGGCTCCCGCAAGCCCCGGGCGCGTTCAGAACACACCCAGGGAGACGCCGAGAATTCCTGCCCGGGGGAAGTGCAGGGGCGGCGGGCTGGCTGCGAAGGTCAGTCTGTCTCCCCTCCCTTCCTTCCCTGGTCGCTCCCTGTGGCGGCAGAGAAAACAATGAACCCGCGGGGCAAACAGAAGACAGCCTGACGCATCACCACACTGGGAAGCGAGGGCCCAATTGCTAAGCAGCTTGAGTGGGGTCGTGAGAAAACCGTGGGGTTTTCACAGAGCAGGTGGAGTTCAGTGCAAAGGCAGCATGTCTTGCCAATCATTGGAGATGACACTTTTGTTCGGATTAAGAAGTGCAATTCCAGGGGCACTTTTTTTTCCTCGAAAAAGAGACTGTAAAGACAAAATAAATTTGTTTAAGCTCAAGACGTGAAACTGATGCCATGCCTTCTCAGCTTTCTAAGTTAGGGATGACGGTGTAATTTAGCATCACCTGAAGCCAAAACTCACCTGAGTAGAATTAGGAATCGTCAGTGAATCCCCACTCACATCTCCAGAGATGAGTCTGATTCTTCTAGACACACACACACACACACACACACACACACACACACACACACACAGAAATAGTTATCCTTCTCCTTGGCCCTGGTATCCTATTGAACAATAGATATGCCCAGGACATGTGGGGTTTGGAGCTTCTATGCGGAGAAGAATGTGCAGGATTTCTCAATCCCTATTATTCCCCTCTCTGTGTATGGTTTGTGTGTCAGCTGCTACCTGAACAGAGGTGGCAATTCCATATAGGCTGGCCTAGAGGAGAAAACTGTTCTCACTCGGGTTCTATAAATTACTCATATTCTCACTTTAATATCAAGTATGATATGTATTAGAGTGCATAGTTTTGGCTAGAATCAATTTGGAAGGCAGTCAAATAAAAAACAAAATAGGAAAATAAATCCAAAGTAAAATTTATGACATGATTTTACTCCCATTACATTCCACTTAACAAATGCATATGTTTTACAATATCTTTAATAATAATTATTAAACATAGTAAAATACTTCCAAACTTGGCTCATTGCATAATTGTACTCCGAGTGAAAAAAAGTGATCTGAAGCCTTGTCAATATGCCACTTCCTCCTCCCCCAGCTTTTAACAGAAGCAGCCTCCAGTGGAATAATCCAAGCTGTGTTCAAGAAGTTGGCAAGTAGGTCCAATTAAATGTGGTTTTACTGTATTCTGGCGTTTGCATATCTAGTTTGCCAAGAAGTAATCTTTCACAAAAAAAAAAAAAAAAAAAAAAAATCTGTACTGGTCCAGACACAGCCTGGATGGTGCAATGCATCACATAACTTTACCCCATGACTAAGATAATCTTTTTTTCTTAAATAGCTGTGGAAAACGTATCATACATCCATCATATTCCTATATGAATCACAAAACACCATCCTTTACGGAGCTTCTTACATTTATACATGACAAACTGAAGTTCATCTGAATAGCTCTATTTTAATTATTAAACTCAGAGGGGGTTACTTTTAGCCACCTGAGCTTGATGTATTTATTCAGGTGTACTCCAGTCGGATTATCTGAATGAGGCTATAAACGACCCTATTGACTATGAAATGCTGGCTTGTCCAGGCGGCAGTCATCCACATTCACAAACCAGGGACCTGAGATTCAGGGACGGACACGCTCCTCTGAGCTTTGCGAGTGAAATCCTGGGCCGCGGCTTGCTGATGTTTTACACACTCCCGATCCCTTCTGGAGGAGCTGACTCTCATAGCCCCTTCCAGCTAACGCACGCGCTACGCGAACAATCAGCCGTATCCAAAGTCCAGATGGAAAGCTGTCAACAAAGAGACTCCTTCCGCTCTGCCTACCGCATGATTCATCCCTGGCATGAAGACAGGCCGGAGATGGGCCCACCACCTTGACTCCCATAGGTGAGCCAGGAGAGGAGCACAGGTGCCCATTCCTCTGGTCAGCAGGGAGGGATCAGGTCAGAAAATGCTGCAAAACACACACACAACCTGGCCTTTGTTATCAACCGTCACGAGCTCATTAAAAACACATGCAGAAATGGTTAAACAAAACCCTCTAAACCTTTTACAAAATTGCCAGTCTATTAGAAGGACTGAGCTCACAGCAAACTCTCCCTTCCAATGTGTGCAATGGAGCAGCTAATGTCCTTTGGACTCTTGTCTATGGCACCAAGCAAAGGGAGGTGGGGGGGGTGTTTGTTTTTGCTTCTTGTTGTTGTTTTTTAACTTTTTAAAAACAAAACTCTTAAATATAGCAACCAAAAGGACTATTTTACCAAACACATACTGTTGAAGTCATTCATTGCCTTGTAAAAAATCCATGAAAATTATAAAATAAAAAGGGAGATTTGTGTCATTATATCAAGGAGAGCAAGAAGGAAAAGAAAACCAGATGACTGTGGCACGAATGCTTTTGTGAAGTGGCATTGCATCAAAGAGCATAGTGGACTCACTGAATGGGGAGTTTGAAGCCTGTTACGAGGAAAAGTTGGATCGTAAGCTTGATCGGGGCAATATTTACTCAAAGTTTCCTTATAAGGAACAGAGCGTTGCATTCCATCGAGTCGTGGACTTTCACCAGGTGCCTCTTCCTCCAAATGGATGTATTTGCTATGATGCAATTTGCCCATAGATTTGCAGTGTACCATAACATGGCTCTAACACATAAAATAGCACATCGGTGATGTGAGGCCTGAGATGGAGATGCTCTGAGCTCTGATCTGGCATGTGCCACCTTCTCCTGGTGAGAACGGAGTAACTCATTTAAATCTCTGATAAATCATTTTAATATGTGTGCTTCTCTGGGGAGCTGTGCTTGTTCGTTATCATTATATATATTATTCATACTGTTTTTTATATTATGCTGCCAGATTAAACATAGGCTGAAGCTTTCGGTCTTGGTCTCTCCAGCCTTAAGAGAAAAAATATGTGTCCAGCTTAGGTTTTTGGACTAATCAGATAGAGAGCTGAAAGGACTTTGGGAGATTCGTCAAAAAGAACCAAAAGTATGATGTAAGTTCTATAAGGTTTGTACGTACCTAAACATGTACAGACGTACAGACCTACCTGAGACTGTAGGATCTTTTTCATTCCTATGGTACTTGGACTTTCACATTTCATGTAGAAATTGCTTTCCTCAGGGCCTGCTTAAAACTGAGATGAAGTTGAATCTGTTAGTGCTCGATGAATTTAAATCATAAAAATTCACATTAAAAAAACCCCACGTTGGTAAGAAGTCTTTACGATAAGGAGAAACTTCATCTTGGTGTGAAAATAATAATCATTATAATAGTGAGGTCACTGCAAATGTACATAGCACATTTCTGCTGAGAGCTTAATGCTTTTGCAAATTCATTTTCACACTATTCTAAGAAAGAAGATGAGAAGGGCGTTATTTTTCTGGTCTTTCTTACAAGAGGAGAAATGAAGGTGTCAGGGTGGGGTTCCTCCAGTGGCGAGTCAGTAGACCTTCCCTAACTTTCTCTTGAACCTCCTTTCTCTCAAGCAGATGATACTGAGAGAAGGGGGTTAGAAACATTCCAAGTAACCAAGGCCAGTTTTCAGATTACGTGGAAAGTTATTCAATTTTCCCCTTTTAGCAGCAAACAGGTTTTGAGGTTCCTGTCTTGGCTGCCACCCTCTGCCATGCATCCGTGTTTCTTCTCTCCCTTTAGCACGTCCAGCAACAGCTCTGTCAGCCCTGCAGTTACTAGCCTGCAAGTAGCAGTGCCTCGTTGTGGTTGAACTAGTAACATATTTGGAAACCTAAGCAACCCTTTCATGGCTGGGAGCAGAGAGGGAGAGCGTGTCAGTTAGTAGAATCCAGCCAGGGTCTCAGCTCTGGGGACCCCGAGGTAGATGGGCCTAAACATGCCTTTCTCACTCACAGGAGAGAGTGTTCTGCTGTGATAATTCTTTTAATAGTTGATAGGATCCAAGTCAGGAAGAGAAATATTCAACAGCATAATTCCAATCTTTGGTTCAACTTGTAAATGTATATATCAGACAATAGTAAGTGCAATCATGGTAAATATATATTTACATATTGCAAACTTTACCATTTGGGCATAACCAGAATGTTGATTTCAGATACAGACTTGATCAAAGATGTGCCCCGAACAAGGAATTCAACTTCCATGTGCCTCTAAACAGAAAAAAACCCTCATGTCTGAAATGATAGATACCTAAAGGTTTGGGTAATGTATGAAACGTTTGCAGAATGCCTTGGACCTCTTCCCTTCCCTTATGCCTTGCCCTGGACCTGCTCTTCCACTTTTAGGATGAATAAACTGGAAGTCACTTTTGCCCCTTCCAGCTCTAAGTTTTTGTGGTTTCTAGGAAGAACATGTGATACAGCAATTTGTAAGGGGAGAATATCAGACACACAATATAGGTCTTCAAATAATGGGGAATAATTGGGCCATTCTGGCCATTAGATTTTTGCAATTTGAATAACAAAATTAACTCATTATTTCAAAAGCAACCAGTCCAGAATGCAAATTTTAAAATTCGGGATACAGATGTAAGCTGGGAATTGTTTTTGTTTATAAGGCTTAAGAATTATGTTATTTTTGGAGAGAGAAAAAAATTATATATGTATTATTAAATAAGGATAACAATACGAGGATTGATTGCCTCATAGTTCGAGGGCGTTGTTTGACTGACTTTTAAACAGAAACACTTCAATCATTTAAAATTCTTCCATGCTGGTCAAGCCTTCAAACTGCCTGTATTTTGACTAAAGTATTATTTTTTACTGCAAGATAAGCACCTTTACAAAGCAAATTGAATAAACGATGACAAACCCGCCCTCCCTCCCCCTTTTGCACATAAGAGATTCTACTACTGCTTTGAGGCATCCCTCAAGTAAAATAACATATAAATAGAATGTGAGAAATTACCACGTTTTCTAGACTTCACACGTAGTGTGAAAAACAAAACGTCATTGTGCCTCAACATATCCTTTCATTTTTTTTCTCTTAACCTAAGGATTTCATTGAGTTCAACGTGGTTTATTAAAAGGAGCACCTGGAAATGCCTCAGCTCCTTGGCCCGCAGGCTTCGGACTCACTGACTGGATATATGTATGTGGTTTGCTGGTGCAGACTGGTAAATAGGGCCAAGCTCAAATGTAGTTTTCATTCAAATTTATTTCAATTTTTCAAAATGGTAGAAATTCACACACAAAAACAACTTGGTTGAAAAATTCCATTGTGCAATGGTATCAAAAATCACTCAATGCATAATATTTACCCTCTTATAATTAATAAAAGGACACTGAGAAAAGCAGAGAACAGACTATAAAGTATGAATTTTAGTTTGAGTCTCAACAAAAATAAAAACCTAAAGAATATTCCATCCGCCAGCCTTCAGTTTCTTTTTCATTTATTTGGTTGCAAAATCTTCAGGTTTCTGAAGAGATACTAAATTTTACAATAAGGGCATATGTATAATGTCTATGCTTTGAATATAAACCTATACCATTTCTCCCTGCTGTCATGTAAGAGACCCTCTTTCTCAAAAGCAGTTATAGAAATAACCTTATAAATTAGATTTTCTTGGAATATGGTTCTACGCTCAAATTTTTTCTATTTGATGAGGATTTTAAGTACACAGAGAAATAGTTATAAATGAGAAGAAGTGGATTTTTTTAATAGATGCCACAAACTTCTGTGGCTATGGCTCACAAGCAATAAATGCTTTTCTTAAATGTTTTAATTATCTATTATTGTATCATTGTGCTTTACTAGAACTTATCCAAATAGACATCCTAGGAAGCGTTGTGGTGTGTCTAGTAAACATGCAATAGGCACTTCAATGTTACTAAACAGCTCATTTACATGACACAGTTCCAAAAAGTGGTCCACAGGAAACATATATACATATAATTTTTAGTCTGTTTTTAAGAACAAATTTAAAAGGTTCAGATTAAAAGCTTAAATGCTCCTACTTTGATCACAGATCATTTCAGAGCAATAGACGTACACAAGTAAGTGTCAGGGTGTTTAGTAATCCCCTCAAAGTTGAAGTGCACACTGTACTAAGTATGATTTTTTAAAAAGAGGTGACTCTGTCCTTATTTATACATCATTTTGAGTAATCTATATTTTAAACTTACACGTGGTTAATTCTTCTAAGCTCTATCTCATATGAAAAGTTAGCTCTGATTGGGCACAGCACGCGTAAATAAGGCTATGCTAGTCTTTCAACCTCAGTATCATTGTACTTACATGCATTATGTATGTAAACAACAGAGTTAATCTAGCCTATAAATGTTTACAAATATTCAAATACATTTTTCCATGTACCACTTCATATTAACTACAAATATACTTTTTACAAACTTGAGTATTTAGGCCAATATGACTTTTAAAAATTCCTATATAGTCATATTAAGCCTGCATATGGACATTGACTAAAAGCTACTTGATTTAATGATTAACTACAGAGATTATAATAAACTGTAAATAAGTCATTTCGGTGAATGGACTCTCTGTGTCACACGGCCTCTCAAAGCCACTCTAAATATCCTCACTGAAACTGTTACTGACTAATGTGCTACATTTTAAAGCCAAATTGGGTTTTTGCTCCTCTCCTGCCAAACGAACTAGAGAGAATTGCCTCCTATAGCAAAATGCAAGCTCAACTGCAAACCCATTCCTGAAGACAATTAGAAAAGGGGGACAAGTGCCTGTAAACTTCAAGAAACATTTTAGTTTTGACAGAATTGTTTTGCAAACTACCCTTCAGCCAGAGGAAAGTACCATGCTCACTTAATCCTAGGGATCAAGAGTAACAGTAAATTAGTAAATGTTAGAATAGAATCAGGAAACTTAACTAGATAGTTCATTTCTCTCTCTCAAAAAAAAAACCTGATTTCTTTCAAGAGCTTGAATATTTTAGGAAAAAGCTATTCTATGAGCCTGAATTATCTGGACAATTAATTCAACAAATTATTTAGTGTAAGCAGATACTTATAAAGTAATTGGGCTTAAAAACTTTTCAAGTTACCGTTTCATTTCTATGACCTCACCCTTCCTTGTTACAATGTTTTAAATTTGGAGTTCAGTTTCTTCCACAAGAAGTTACAGAAATTAATTAGACAAG
Organism: Aethalodelphis obliquidens; assembly: GCF_003676395.1. Taxonomy (NCBI): domain Eukaryota; kingdom Metazoa; phylum Chordata; class Mammalia; order Artiodactyla; family Delphinidae; genus Aethalodelphis; species Aethalodelphis obliquidens. The sequence goes on from NW_020837968.1 coordinate 22,822,163, forward strand.
ATTTTTAAGGGATCAGTTTGCAAAATGCTAAAAGTTTAATTTCTAAAATGTCTCTGTAAATGAATGAATATTTCTAAAAGCCTCCAGCATCATCAGTATGATCTGACTGCTTTAGCTCTCCTTTTATAATACTAAGAAAATCTAAGGAGGGGTGGGGAAGGCTAGAAACATAAAATGTTTCTATGTAACTACATCGACAAAGTCAAAAGATAAATGGTTCTACATTTTGGACCAAAGGATCACATACAAAAGATACTTTGCCATGTTTCAGCAGGCCAAAGGCAGGAAATTTTTAACATAAGAGACAAAAATCCTATCAGTTTTGTAAACTTGGACTGTAGCCAAAATGAAACTCCTAAAAGTTATTTGCTTTTAAAAATAAAATTATTGCTTTTTTTAAAAAAATGGTATTATCTCTAGCATTTTAATGGCAAATGACTTTAAAGAGAAGGATTGAGCTCTTCGGTCCTGGATTTCAAAATTCACACTTACTCAATTCACTGTACCTTATCAGTAAGTTTCAGACATGGAAACAATTATAATGAAAAATTTAGATCAATATCTACAAATTAAAACTAAAATTATCTGAGTTTGCTATACAGATGTATGTGAAAGTTTCCCTCATTATACTAGAAACCAAAGAATGTTTTAAGCTTTATAATAAAATGTAGTCATACAATACAGGAAATTTTGAGATGGTGAGTTTTTTTTTTTTTTTTAATTCTAATCTGGTACAATGGGATTTTTAAAGTCAAGTTTTTATATGTTTTGCGTTCTAGTGATAAAACTTTTGGGAGATTCAAGATTTTTTAAGTACTATTACTTCTTGGGTTAAAAAAACAATTGTTTTCTCTGATAACAGTTCAAAACTTTTGTTTTACCTGAAAAATAAGTATTTCAGCCATTTTAATATGAGCTCTATAATTTTAATAAAATGTTTACCTTTTTCTAGTCTTCCAGTAACCTGTTTGTAGATCATTACGACAAGCGTATTTTAAAAAAACCAAAAACAAAAAAAACAAAACTCTACTTGATTCACCTATTAATCTGGTAGCATGATTAACTAGAAAGGAAATCCAAAACCAGTATCCTTAACATTGCATACTTCTTGGATCTCCTAGGGTACACCTTGCACACAATGCTGGGCCCACATTAATCTAGGGCATAATTGATTATCTAAAAGAAACAGATGTTTTCAAAAGTAAATGAAACCATATATTTAAAATATACTTATGTATCAGCCCGATGTCAAAGGGGAGAGCAAACTGAATGGTTTCCAACATGATTACGTGAAAAATTAATTTCCTTTTTAAAAAATGTAGTGAACAACTGATTCCTTCACTTATAAAATGTGGCGATTTGTGTAATTGTTCTAGTTTTGCGAGGAATGTTTTAAGAAGTTATTTCTTCCAAAGTTCATGTCAAAATACTGTTTTTATAAGTGGATCCAGTTAAGATAATGCTCCTCATTTAAAATTAGATGCTAGTCAGTGGAACTAAATTACAACTCTCGATATCCTCAGAAAGCTTTGAGATGCTGTGACCCTTTCATGTGAAACAATGTTTGGTTAGTTAAAACCAAGTGAGTTTCATGTAACAGAAAGCCTGTTTCAACAAAAAAAGGGAAACATAGGATCCCAAATAGTAAATTACTGATTGCGCTTTATGACAATCTTTCGGGATTCCCATCCAAAGCCATCAGGGAACTTACAACTGGTACATTTTCAAGCTCCAGACCTTATATCCCACTTCCAACAAAGTTAAGAATATTAACCTTACTATAGGTCACTAATATAAATGTATTTAATTTTGACAATCATGTAAAACTGTATTTTCATAGGTATCTTTAAGGCTGGAAGTTATGGACAATTATAGATTCCAGGATTTACAAAAACTCTCAGGTCGGTGCCAGCCGTGCTCACACTTAGGACGACGGCGTGTAACAATTCCTCTATAGAACTGTCTGGCACGTGTGAGTGCTCTGTCAATTCTTTAGGTCAACCAGCAAATGTTTCTCACCTTGACAAGCCCAATGAGGCAAGCATGAAGTTGGGACGATCACAAAAATTACGGAACAGTTTTTTTAAATGGTTGCATGAACTTAATTACATTTTAGTTAAAACTTAGGAATTAAAACCTGGGAACTTTTGAGTTCTCCCAGGAACAAAGAGGACGTATACAGCTATTCTTGAACAGTCGAATGCCTGCTAATTCGATTGCCTAGAATTCCAGTCGTTAGCCAAGCATTTTTCCAAATTAAGACATCCGGTCTCCTTCAATTTTCCACTTAAACCAGAACACAGAAGAATAGATTTGACCAATCAACTTAGGATAAAATTACCCATGAAAATATGACTTATGGTGTATGGATTAGTAGTTGTACAGCACAGTACAAAAAATCTATGCTGCCACTTGAGGTTTCACAGATTCACAAATTTCTAGAGAGTTACCTTAACATTCCTGATCTAGGCTATAGAAACTGGGTCACATTTTTTAAATGTGCATTTAGTATCTTCTTAAATGACTAGAAGCAAAATGTTTGCACACTTCCATTTGAGTGATTTAAGGCATTCTAATAATTCATAAGCTCTGAACAGAACTGGTATTAAAAAGAGAGATGCCATGTATGATACATATTTAGGATCTATGTAGTACACAATCACAATTTAAAAAACGCACAAAAATTCTCAGTTCATATAATTTATTGCAGTTAGCACACAGTTTAAAAATTCACCAACACACCAATAGTACAAAACTAAACAGCATTATAAGTTATTCCCCCCTCAGGAAAATAAAACATACTATGATTGTCAAAGCTAGATGTCAGTCTAAGTTTTAGAACAAAGGAAGAATGTGAAACTAATAAAAGGAAAAAGCAATCACTCACAATGACCACAAAAAGAAAATCCAAAAGAAAGTCCGTTTTCTCACAGACATTGATTGTCTTCTCTAAATTAATAAAAATTATTTTAACATAAACTGTATTTAAAAAAAACTAGAAACTCTTCAAGTAACTAAAGATAATGCTCCAAGGCCATTTTCACAGCTTTTTTTGTTTGTTTGTTTGCTTTAAATGCCATTACAGCCAAATTAACACACATTTGACCAAATATTTCCAAAACAGTCCAGCAACACACAATGGAGTTTTCCATTCAGTATCTTAAGCACAAAAATAGGCTATGTTTACAGTAGTTAAGGCGATCAAATTTTAAACAAAAGCAATTAAAAAAAAAAAAGGGAAAAACAGCAAACGTTTTCCATGCTACTCCCATAGACCTTATTTGTAAGTGCAAGACAGGAAAACAAACACTGTGCAAAATGCTTTGCCCTGCGTGCTGGTCATTAAAACCACACGTTGGGCTGCAGCCTCTGCTGCCGCGATACACATAGTCTACTAACCCCCTTCCCCATGTCAATCAAGGCAGTCCAGTCCTTTCAGCCTGGGGCTTTTTCAGTCCATAGAATCTTTTCATGAGTTTGGGGGGGGGGGGTGGGGGGGGGGGGGGGGGGAAGGAGGAAGGGAGGGAAAGGAAGAAGGGGAGAAAAAGAAAAGGGGAGCAAAAGAAGAGAATGACCTATTGTCAATTTGTGCAGTAGTTACTCTAAAAACGCTCAACTGGGTAAATGTGTACATCTAAACTTTGAGCTGGCCTGGGTTTTGTGCAATTAGAAGTTTTGTTATAAAATGCACACTGCACATGCAAATCTTTAAGCCTTTTGTAAACATTTATATTTTCCTTGTTATGTAGCGAAGTTATCAATTTGCAGCTTAAGTTTTTATTCAGCTTAACAGTTTCAACTTAAAGACAGTGGGAAAGTCAATTTAAATTATATAAAATAAAAACAGTGCATTAACGTTCTTCATAACACCAGGTTTTTTTTTTCCAAATGGTGCTATTTTTCTAAGGAAATTAAATAATTTTAAACTCACTCGTTAAAGTTATACAATGCAAACAAAGACAAAAAATATATTGAAACTCATGCATTTCTGTAGCGTTAATATTTACTTTTCAAGACTCAACTAAGAGCATCAACACAACCTGTCAAGTCCTTTGACACCCCCCCAGCCCATGTAATCAATTACAGTATACAATAACAGTAATTCACATTTTTCAACACACAGTTCAACACTGCTGAAGCTGCAATATCCTTTTTCATCCCAAGCAAACCTTCACAAAGACAGCGTCCCAGTGATCCCAGTGTACTTTCAGAATTTCTCTCATTGGGAACCGTCAGAAAACCAGAAGTTGCCACAGAAAGTTTTAAGTCAACTGCTTGTTTAAAAATAGATAATCCAGCATTTCAGAAATTTTCCATTTGGGTCTAAAAGCATTCAGGTTTCCAACAGCCAGAAAAGATTCATGCAATTTGAGACATATAAAGAGGCTAATAAAACCGGAGGGAATTTCTACTTAAAAAAAAAGAAAAGGTGGGAAAAAAAGAGAGAGCTCAAAAGACACCGCAGTGCTGACAAAATAGGCCCTAGGAAAGCATTTTGTGATAGGACGATTTGTTTCAAAGGTTCTTATTGGCTTACTTCCCCTACCCCCCTTGAAAGAAAGAAAAACACCTCTCTATTCTCCGACTTGCTCTAAAGTTTCTTTTACCAGAATGCTAAATTAGTGAGATTCTCATGCTATTCTAAAGTGCAAAAACAAGTTAATACCCCAACCTTTCAGTTCCAGGAAACAAGACTGCTTTTAGACCGTACCACAACTATATAGAGATCTATTTATATATAGGTATATATATATTATTTATATATATATATAAAATTATTTCCAGAGTTCTTGAGAGCTATCTTCTAAGGTCCAGTCTCTGACAGCGGGCAGGCTCAGCGCCTCGCTTTTGACGGACAAGGAGTTCACCAACTCACAGTGGAACTTGCGGATGTGCCGGTACAGGTCCCCGGACTGCGTGAACCTGCGCTCGCACCACTTGCAGGCGTGCGGCTTTTCGCGCGTGTGCACCACGGCGTGGCGGCTCAGGTTGTGCGAGTACTGGAAGCTCTTGCCGCACTGGGTGCACGTGTAGGGCTTCTCGCCCGAGTGAGTCCTCTCGTGGCGCTTCAGGGTGTACATGCAGGAGAACGTCTTCCCGCACAGAGAGCAGGTGGGCACGTTGACGTCGGCGGCCGGCTTGCTGCGCAGGCCGTCCTGCTCACGGAAGTGCGTGCTCAGGTGGATCTGCAGGATGTGCGGGCTGGGGAAGACCTTGTTGCACAGGGGACACATGAAGATCTGGCCCGCCGGGCTCAGGATGTTGGAGACGTAGGGCAGCAGACCGCTCTCCATGCCGCCCTCCACCTGGACCCGCTCGCTCTCGGGGGTCATCATCTCGTCGTCGCTGCCTTTGTCCTCCCGCTCCAGCTCCCTCAGGACCGAGTCCTCCCTCAGCGGAGCCAGATGGGCAGGCTCATACTGTACCCTGTTATTAGTGCTCACACTCTCTTTCACAGTGCTATGTTCCATGTCATAGTCATTAGTGCCAACATCACTCTCATCACAGGAAGCCTCTTTCTCCACCTTCACCTGCACCAGGTTGCTTCTCAGCACGTCCTGTGAAGAGAAATAAGAGCTGTTCAGATTTTCAACTCCTGAAAGGCTGGACTTGACAGACAGGTCCAGCACACAGTCAACATCTGCCGAATCCCTCACGGAGGTGACAGACCTCTGGGACAAAGACTCTGTTGAGCTGCAGGGGCTGGCTACTGTTTTTCCAGCTGCTGTGGCGTGTGGCTCTGCCTCTCCGCCAGCCTGGGGGATGCCTGCTGAGTCCGAGGGCAATCGCATCCACATGTTCCCAGGCTCGGCCGCCAAGTCCCTTTTGCTAGGCAAGATGTTCAATTTTTCATCTTCCCCTTCATCTTCATCACTGGGCAAATCGCCTGCCATGTGGCTGCTGCCATCAGAGAGACTCTCGACTTTGTCCGAACAACTTGAAGCATCTTCTTCCTTTTTGGTGCTGTCTGCCTCTGTGGTGGCTTTCTCTTTCAGCTTCTTTTTGCAGACTTTGACAATGTCATACATGTGGAGATAACTGGCAGCTGCTAGCACGTCTTCAATGGGCAAGTCTTTGAACTGGAGTTTCCCTTCATACATGAATTCAAGCAGGAGAGCGAAGGCTGGGGCTGTAACAATGTCGCTGTTCAGATGAACAATGTCTCTTTTGTCCAGCTGGTCCTTGTAAAAGAGGTGGAAATACATGCTGCATGAAGCCAGTACAGCTCGGTGCGCTCGGAACTGGGCATCTCCCACCAGAACAGTGCAGTCACAAAGAAAACCCTGATGTCTCTGCTCGCTCAGACACTGCAGCAAATGTCTACTATGGTCTGGAAACTCCATACTGTCTTCATAACCTGGGAAGAGAGAAATTTCTCATGAGAGCCTGCTTAGGAACAACTTTTCAAGGCTCTAGTCCCCATTAAAAAAAAAAAAATCAGCTTGGGCCACGGAGGTACATGTCCCTGAATTTTAATCAGGCTAATGACCCAAGCACTACCAAATCACACACACAGAACCAAATGCAAGAAGAAAAATGTACACTTTTGAAACTTCTTACCCCAGCCAAACAGTCTCTGATGCATCTCCACCTTCCTTGAACTTTTAGTCAAGTTTTAAAAGCGTTAATTTCAGTACAGTCTCTTACTGAGAATAAGAATTTAGGTCTCTTTCAGAAGAAATTTAATTAACTCTAATCATCAAATTATGTCCTACAAAACCTACAAAATAGCTTTAATTTCAAAGGGAACAACTCAAATAATGAACAAAGAAAAGTCCCAAACACATTCTGGAAGATTCAGAAAACTTGTTCAACCATCCTTTTTTATTTTATTACTTTTGATACTTGACTGCACTTAGCAAGCACAATTTAAACACACATTTGGCTGAATCAAGAAAAAAAAAAATGAAACCGCATAATTAGTCCAGAAATTAGCAAACAACTTACTTTTAAAGTCAGAGTGTTAAAACAACAAAAGCCCTGTGTATAAAAACAGATGTTAATGCCTTAAGATTTGCAGGTATAGCACACATGTATGAGATCAGAAGGAACTACACCAACAGATGGAAAAGATCATCTCTACTATGAACAAATCCAAATTTTTTTTAATGAATTGAGAAAAAGAAATGGTTATATTTCTTTGTAAAATCTGTACATCTAGAATATTAAGAACCAGAAGGGCTTTATTTAACTCCGAAAATTCTCATCTAAACTTTGATCTGTTGCAAAGCAAAATGAGTTCCATATTAAAATTAATGCAAACTTTTAAATAAAGGCATATTACATTCAAATGAAACTCAAAAGCTTTACAGGTTCACCATACAAAAAAAGAAAAAAAAAGTCTTGCTAGTAAAAGAGAAACTATTCTTTTGACTCCCCGATACCTCAGTCAACAGAAAATACTTTGTTTCAACATAATTTGATATATTTTGTTTTCCCACTAGCTTTTATTCTTTCAAATATGCACTGTTGCCCTTATTTTCTGGTGAAAGAGGGTAAAATGGAGGCAGGAGAGACGCAGATGTACAAAGGGTCAAAATTGAACCACAAAATTCAACTCCTTAAACCTGACTTCCCCTTTCCTATGACCAGAAGCAAAGTTCCACACCATCCATCTCAAAAAGTGCATTTGGGGAATGGATACATATTAATTTAATATTTAAAAATTACTTCCCTGCTTCTTCTACACTTTGCCCAAAATGGGCTAAAACTTTCATCCTAACCCAATACATTCTGCAAGACGCCACTGCTAGAATAAACCAAGATTTACAATACAATCACTTCAAGTGCCCCACAGCTAACATCAATCCTAATCCTTGAGAGGGCTAAAAATAAAGATTGGAGGGCAGCTCACAAGGTAGCCGTGATCAAATTAGGAGGCTGAGAGGACAGAGAGGGACGAAGAAGGAAGCTTATAAACATCTGATCCAGCTGACTGTGGCCATATGGCAGCTGCTGCCCAGATAAAGAGATTAAGAATAGAGGAGTGCGATTACAGCTGTCTGGCCAATTCAGGCAGCTCAAATCTACAAGTTCTAAATTAGTCGCTAACACAAAAACTCCTGCAAATAATTATCGTTATGCTGAAATAAAAGATCTCTTAAATATATATTTGAAAGAGAAATGAGGAAACCAGTCAAACTATTCTCCTGGGGACAAAAGTTTTTTTTTTTTTTCTTTTAAAAAAACCCTTCGGTTATAAAAGCACTACAGCTGTATGTTTCAGTAGTGCTGCTGAATGTTTTGAAGAATAAAGTTTCACAGTGGAATTAATTACACAACAATCTAGCTTCTTAACTAGAAAAATCTTCTCATATAAGTTTGAATGCTGGATTCCATACAGTTTACTATTTCTCCCCCCGACTCCAAAAGCAAAAGAAATCTAAATAGCAGTGAACAACAACAACAAAAAATGGATTTTAATCCAAATTGATCTCAAAAAGCAATATTTCAAAGCCTTTCTTAACATTTCAAAACTTGAAATATTTCTGCATATTAAAGTTATTTACCCGATCGAGCAAGAGGGATAGAAATTAAAACTAAACAAGCCCAAGACTCTCAACTCCAATAAGATGTTCATTTAATACTCAAGTTCGTATTTTATTCTTAAACTGGATTAGAAAAGTAATGTGATTTTTTAAAATTAAATAAACACCAAAACAGAAATATACTCCATCTAATCTCTTGCTACTCCTACCTTTAGGACACATAAACCTGATTAAGTCCTTTCCTCTGAGTCTTGCTGGCTCCAGGTCTGTTACATCGGTGGAAAAAAAGCAGACTAAGAGACAGATGCAAAGTGGAGATGATGTTAGAGAGGAATGAGATACCTTCTCCACCACAGATCCGCACACACTAACTCCCTGTCTGTGTGTTAGAATAAAAGGCTGAGGGATGGCAGGCTGTCAGCTGCTCTGACATCATGTTCAGATGGAAATGCTACCTCCAGCTGTGCTCCTTTTAATGCCATATGCTACTCCTCTACACTCCTGCCACCAGCTTTTTCTTAGGAGAACTTTTCTCTTCTGTTAGTATAAACAAAATACTTCAAAGTCTCCCTTTTTTTCCAAACTTTCTAACAGAAGAAATTGAAAAACTCAGCATATGGAGTTCTACTGTATTTATGGAATAGCAACACTTCTGTCTTAAGTTGGTGGACTGGCTTACATACTGACAGCACACTCAAGCCACGGTGCTATTCAGGAAATCCAGATTCACTTTTATTCAACTCCAACGTTTAGTTTCAAAGGCAGCTTAGGGATATTTTTAAACCAACCCATTTGACATCTCCAGTCCCATTTCAACATTATTACGGCACTTCAATTTTTTTTTTTTTTCTGCTGAGATAATGGTATACATGTCTCAGAATGCTGGAAGACTATTCAGAACTACTACTTCAACCTGGTTCACCTTATTATTTCACTCTTATATAACTACTTATCTAAAACTACCTTCTCAGTAAAATTTCTCACCCTGCCAGTTAATGCAAATTTCAACTCTCAATATCAACAAGCTGAAACTGCACTTTCTGAAATCCTGGAAAGTACTTCAGTTCAATGAGACAAATTAATAAACAGATACAACCTGCTACAGCCACTTAAAATGAATGCTGCATCTGCGTATCTGATCCGACTTTCTGCTCAGAAAGAGAACTTGGTCTTCCCCTTGATCTGTGTCCCATAACAATCTTTTTTTGGGTCACTCTGTAATGTTCATGATCACAAGAAAACCTTTCAGGGAGAAAGGGGGAAGGGGTGGGGGAAGCCAGGTCTAGCAAGTTGGGGAACTTTTCAGCTAGATTTGCGGGTCTTTTCGAATGGCTGATGAAATTGTAACGTAACCCGGGCTGGCCTGCCCAGTGCCCTGCAAGGGGCTGCGACATCTGTGAATGTCGAAGTCTCCACAGACTCTTGTGGGAGAGTGCAGCAGAAAAGGCGCTGGGGCCTGAGGCGCAAGTGTCACAGTCCTGGTGATAACCGCTCCGTTCTCATTAGAAAACCATGACCAAGAGTTAAATAAAGAGTAACAAAGACCAAGGTCTCTATCCTGTGCTTCTTGCTTTCCCAAAGTCGCAAACCCAACTTTCTCTAACTTCGCGATGAATGACATAATTACGAATGCCTATTTCAGGAGGCACTCTTTGGGGATAAATTCCTTCTCAGCCACACCACCTATTCTGCACAAATGCCCTCGCCTCATTCCAATATATCAGACATTAATCACCCCATTTACCCAGTGGGGTGGGGGGCGAGTGACAGTTTAATGAGCCCCGAGCACCGCAATGGGCCAGCGACTCCCACTCCACAAATCAGCCCCTCTGCGCCTCGCAGCCTCAGGTCCGGAGAGGTTTTGCGAGGTTGGGTTTTGTTTTTCAAGGAGGTGGGGGCGGGGGTGCGGAGCAGGGAGGGGGGAAGAAATGCAAATCTTTACGTAGTTGGCTGTGCATAAAACACTAGGGGAAAGAGGAAGGTTAAACCACAGGGAAGGAGGTGGAGGGCGTAGAGCCGGTGCAGCAGGAAAACACCTTAAACAACAGACAAGAAAACAGACCCGGGTCACGGCAACAACAAAAGAAAAGTCGTAAGAAGCCGGGGGAGGGTGGCTGCTACTGCTTCCCTGCCGCCGCGGCGCGAGCCCCCGGCAACTGCCCCGGCCCGGGAGGGGCCTCCCCGCGGGCGCCGCCGCAGCTGCAAGGGTCCCCGGAGCCACGGCCGTCCCGGCGCCGTGCAGCTGCACCGCTCCCAAGCCCCCGCCCCGCGTCCCCCGCCCCCGAGAGGCGCCGCCGCAGCTGCACCGGCCGGAGCGCGCCCCGAGCCGCAGCTGCACCGGCCGCACCCCGCCCGACCCGCAGCTGCGGCGGCCCGGCCCCGCACCCGGCCCCCGCCGCTGCGGCGCCCCCCGTCACCCCTAGCTCCACCCGCACAAACTAACTCCACTCGCGGGGCCCGGTCGCCCGCCCGCCCGCCCGCACTGCCCCGCCGGCCGGGGCCGCACAGCCGGCGCCCCGCCCTCCAGGGCCCGGAGGGGGCGCCGGGTCGGGGCCGGGTCCGGCGCCGGGACTCACACGGAGCGGCCCTAAGTCACCGCGTCCCCACCGCCGCCGCGTCCTCCGCCTCCCGGCCGCCGCCGCCGCCGGACTTGGTGGGCTTCCTCCTCCGCGGGTCCCCCTCCCTCCCTCCCGGCCCCCCCGCCCCCCAATCCCGGCTCCGTCGCCCGCTCCCCCTGCCCCCTCCCTCCCGCCCACCCACCCCCGCTGGCAGCCGGAGGAGCGCGGCGGAGCGAAGAGGCCCCACTCTCAACGGCTCCCCATGGCAGCAGCCCAGCGGCGGCCACAGCCTGCCAGACACAGCGAGGGAGCGAGCGAGCGAAGAGCGAGCGAGGAGCGAGCTCGGAGCCCGGGCCGGGGGGCGGGGGGGGGGGCGGGGGGAGGGGCGGGGGGACGCACCACGCACGCACGCGGCGGCGCCGGCCAGATGTTCCCCCCCCGCCGCCCTCCCTCCCGGCGCTGGGCTGCTGCGATTGACCGAAAGCAGCCGGACCGAGTTCCCCGCCCGCCCCCTGCAAGCAGTCTCCTCCAATAGGAGGGCGGCTTTTCAGGGAGGCGGAGGCAGTGGCGGGCAATCGTAGGACTGACAAGAGGGTCCAGCCAATGGGATGGGCGAACCGGAGCTGCCTCTCGCGAGTGCCAATCGCAGGCAGAAACTGTTGGGGAGGGCGGGCCCGAGCGGGCGGGGCTGGTAGCCAGGCGGTGCGGGCGGAGTCGGCGGGAGGGCGCAGCGGCGGTGGCGGCAGCGGCGCCCCTCTGGGGTACTTGGCCGTGAGAAAGTGAAAGGAGCCCGCGGGCGGCGGCGACAGCTGCACTGGGAGGGGCTTGTTTCCAGGCTAGGAGGCCTCGCGCGCTCTGGGGGTGCGGAGCGAGCTTTTCGGTGTGCGCCTTGACAACCATAAATACAGTTTTGAACGTAGTGGGGCTGGGCTGCTCGAAGTTGCGGAGGTATCCGCGGAGGCAGAGCACCCGGGACACACATGACCTGAGTCCGGCATTAGGTGGCTCCCTCTGCTCCGGCTGCTGTGGGTGACGACGCCCAGGCCCTCGTCTCCTAGAGCGCAGAGGGTAGGACTAAGGGACGTCCTCGCTCCGTCCCGCGCTGCCCCGTCAGCAGGTGCAGGTGCGCGTCGGGCTCAGCGGACGCCACCGGCTTAGACGGGCAGTTTCTGGGCGTCATTCTCAGGGCGTCTTGTCAGACACGGCGGAGCACCTGTATTTCTCGCAGAACCCTCATGTCACGTGTATTTGCAGTGTTACAAGTAGCCATTCCCGACTGACCAAATTCTAGAGAACTACAGTAAAAGTGATACTTGCAGAAGCCATAGCCTGATTTCTTAATTGGTACATCTCAAGCCACAAAGTTAAACTATGGAGGGAAGATGTAAGACTGTTGTATCGTTTCTCCCTTCAAATAAACTTTTATTCGATTCCTGTTCTTTGCAATTAAACTGTGTTCATCACGGCCACCAAGAAAAGTAGAAACCTCTACCTCAAGAAATTGGAAATATTGTTGAAGAGGCAAGAATTACAAGTAAAAAGTTGAATAACAAGGGGGAAAACTGTTCTAAGAATATAAAATAGAAAACTGCAGAGTGAGGAAGTTAGTACACTAGTAATTGTCAAGTGAAATGTGTTTATTCTTTGCTAACTGAACTGAGACTGGCAAGCCTGTTGCTAACCAACTTGCCAGGAGACCTTTCAACTGGGCAGAATGTGCTTTCACTTTGTTCCAGGTCAGATGGGTAAACTAAGTTGAAAGTATTGTGTAGGCAAATCAGACATATTGAATTACTAATGAAGTAAAAACAGGAGCACACAAAATTCCTGCAGCTGATATTGGAATATCCTGTTAGAAATAGTAGTGATGTTCTCTACTCTTTCCTCAATGTTTTCATGCACCCTCATGATTGATAACTGAGGTCAAGGCCATTCTATGACAACTAGAGCTTTTTATTCCATGGACTATATTCCATTTGTGCTTTTGGTGAATTCTAGATCTTTTAGTCGGTTGGTAGAGGGCCCAATTTCAGTCTGACCTGTTTAAAGTTAGGGAAGTTTATAAATATTCTTGATGAAGGAAATACACTCTTTTAAAAACAGGTGAAAAGAAGTACATGCTTTGCCAACAAGTTCAGGAAAGAATTGGAAAAAGAAATATTTGCATTCTCAAAGTTGTTTCTCACCTACTAAGAGTTTAAGATAAGAAAAGTAACATCTCTGAACAAAAAGACAAAGTAATTAATAGTGTCAGCATATGAAGTAAGAAGTTCATAAGAAAATTAGAACATTAAGATTATCCATAAAAAGTTTAGAAACTCAGCTCTGTTGCATGTAAAGCCACAGCTCTAACAAAAATTTTTACAAAAAGCACCTACAGATAGGTTAAATCCCCAGAGATGTGCTGGGGGAGACATTGATGCATCAAAAGTTATGAGCATTGTTTTTTAGATATAATTGTCATCACTAGGATCCATTTTGAGAGCTGAGTAGTGTAGCCAGAAAATGTAGATTAAATATATACTTAAGGATGCAAGTTTGTAGTCCCTCAATTATTTAAAATATTTTCTAAATTCATGAAAATGCATGGAATATTCATACATTGTCAGAACCAATAAAAATGTTTCTGGAGTATTTACTGTGTTCAAGAAAGGTACTGTGATGGATACAGAAGACAACAAAAAAGTATGAGACATTTCTCCTTCTTGGAGTTTAAATTTAGTTGGGAAAGAAATGGCATAAGTATATAAAAATCTGAACCAATGGAAAAACGAAATAACAATATAATAGCATATGAATGTCAGAGCTAAATTTAATATTAAATTTTTATAAACATCTTGTCCCTGGTCTCTGGTTGCCGTTACATTTTCTCTGCCCTTTTTTTTACATTAAAGACAATTTTTTTTACTCTGACTTTTTTTTTTAAGTGTTATAAACTTACTGTAAAAAATGATACTTGTAATCATCTTTGGAAAGTCATCAGCCTACAAATTGTAAATAAAATAAGACTGATTTCTGAGGTATCATAATACAGAATGATGACTATTTTTACTGGGCACCCACTGGAACCATGGAAGGTAAGTCAGACTCTAAAGCACCCCTTCAAGTAAGCTCCTCAAAGTAGGGACTGTTTGGCTTAGCAAATTAGTAAGATACAGAGCTACTTGCCAGCGTTTGAGAGCCAATAATCTTTCTTTTTTTTCTCTCCCACAATGGAAAAAAATGCAAAAAGTATAGTCTCTAAACTATTAGAAAAATATACCATTGCTTCCCTCTGGAGGAATCCTAGTCCCAATACAATTCCAATTAGTCCATACTTTTCTGGGAGTCCTGAAATTTAGAATGATACCAGTCAAGTTAACCATTCATGGTTAGATTTCTTGCCAGAGAACAAGATTTATGTTTTACTAACACATGTATTCTGACCAATAACAATATAACACTATAAAACGTTGACATACCAAATAAAATTTAATTTGATGAGCAACTCCATAAAATGAATGTCTGACTTTTAAATGTGAACCACAGGTCAAATCTCTGAAAAAAAATCAGTGTTTTTATTACACTTTGTGCAATAGGTCATGTTGAAAAAGTTATCTGTGAAATTAATTTTTGAATATTGACTTTTTATAAACTTCAAGTATAATTGGATTTTTTCTTAAAAAAATAGGGAGGCAAGCATTAATAATAAAAGGCCAGATATTCCAAAGTGTAATGTCTTAAATATAAGAACTATAAAATGTGACAAAATGTGAGTAGAAGTTAACCGGTTTTGAATCTAGAGAAAAAATACACTAAAATGAAAAATTTGTTGACGATTCTATTAAGCCCACTTTCAATGTCATAGCACACATGAAATTCTATTAACTTATTTAGATACTCTGTCTCCCTCTCTCTCTCTTCTGGCTTTTAGAAATGACCAGGTTGAAATGGCCTAAAGGGAGAAGGAGACACAGAAACACAGCTGACACAATAGTAAAAAAAGGAGTTGAGCAAACTGCAACACACACCACTATAATGAAATGAAGGAGCATATTTCCTAAAGCATAGTGTGTGTGTGTGTGTGTGTGTGTGTGTGTACACACACACACACATATAAAATAATTCCACAAGGACATTATATGCCAAATCATTTCTTAGGTTATAAATTCTGTAATACTTGAATCTATTAAATTCCTGAACTATGATAAGCCATAAATAGGAGATAATTCATCCTGATTCTCAGCCCTGAAGACAGAAATGTTATAAACACTTGAAGAAAGGTCCTTAACAGATTTACACAGAGCATTGGGGACAGACCCCCCTATACTGAAAGCAAAACGAGCCTCTACACCAGTAATTCAAATCTGTCTGAGGTCTGTTAAAGGGCAGAGAGGAGCAAAAGATACAGTCCTCCCAAAACTGCTTTTCCTGTATAGCCAGTTTTCAGTTGCTTACTGTAAATCAGTGCTTTTACGTGACCACCATAAATCCAGAGACAGCATAATGGCTGAAGGAGGCTGATAGCTCAGGCTTGGCTGAGACCAAGACTGGCCCCTTCGGAGAACTTAGGAAGAAAGCAAACAGCCACCCAACCCACACCCCTTTCCCCTCTCTCTCTCTCTCTCTCTCTCTCTCTCTCCATCCCTCCATTAAATTCATTATGCCTCATGGCATATGGAAGGCAAAACAATGCATACAATGACGCTCTTTACAGTTAACTTTGTACTATAATAGATTCATTATTCTATTGGCGTATGATCCCAGGTAACTTTTGAACCCCAGGTTGGTTCTCTTCCTTGCTACACAGAATGCCTTCCTGCCATCCACTGATGTCAGTTCAATCAGTTAAAAAGTATTTAAATACTATCCTAAACAAAATAAATTTGTAGAGACAAGTCTACCACCCTTAAAAATCACACAATTCCTCCAAAATCCGAATGTTGGAACTGTTCTATTGTTTTGGAAGTTATATTAATTAAAAGATGCCTTCATTTTATCTGTGGGTTTTTTAGATTAAATTTTAAAAAATAATCCGAAGAAACATATGACTTTTCCAGATGAATAGATTCTGTTAAAGAAAGATTTAATATGAACCTAGGATATTCATGCCCCATTTTTAAAATAACATAAATCTTTGAGTATTGATTGTTTTAAAATTCTGTAAAGTATATATAGAGAGAGGTAGTTTGTTTTTGTTCAAAATGAAAGAATAAAACTTCTAGATATTTAAATGTTCTTAATTATATTCAGTTGCTTAAATTTGGGTGCAAATGAACTTAGAAAAAGTGAAGTAAGAGAGATTACCGGAATTGACACCGCATACCTACTACATGACAAGTATTGTGCTTCTGACCAAAAGACAGAAACTTCATTTGTCTGCATTCCAATACAAGGATAAATTTTTCCTTCATTTTAGGCCTGCTCCACCCTCAAAAGCAGAATCTTTTGGGGCTTTAAACCGGCAGAAAGGAAAATGATACATCCAAAAATTATTTGCTGAGAACTTACAAATACATAAGAGAAATATGGAATTGCATTCTCATGGTTCTTGTAAAATTTCCATGTGCTAGGTGCCAAAGATACATGAAAGAATACCATTCCCCCTTATATTTAGGACTTCATTATGCATAAATGTCATTGTGAACCCATTGGACAAAGATAACATTGCATTTTTCGTTCATGGCTAATAAATGCATACCAACCCTAACTATCATAATAATATAAAATTGTCATAATAAAAACCTTTTCTTATAAAGAAATCCTTATGAACTTAACACAAAAGTCTTGATACATACCGAATTCAGACTATTCCTGGTAATAAGAGCAGACAGAAGGTTAAATCTCACTCCAGAAATTTATTTCACCCTTAGCGATAACATGAAACTCAGGAAGTTACTTCCCTTACAAAGAACTAGCATTTATGCTTAAGACTAAAATGATTATTTTTAAAGTACCCATTTTACAATGCAAATGTGTATCTAAATTAAACTCAGTAAAAAAAATAAGCATTTTAAGTTGAAGCTGCAGTAATGACTTTATGGGAGACAATAGGAAAAGCGGTTCTTGAATATGAACGCAGAAGAAAACAAATTTCAAATTCCTTCCAGGTGTCTTGAAGATTTCTTTGTTCCCTGGCTCTGTACCTTAATGTTTTGGCACATGTTTAACTGAGCACCCATTGCTCTGAAGTTGTTTTACAAAACTAAGGCTGCCCAGCAAGATCATAGCAAAAGAAAAAAAAAAAAGGGCAAAAAACTGACAGCTGCTCTACATTGCCAAGCCGTGCCTTAGCACTTGGAACATGGGACAGATGTAGGAGCAGAGGATTACTAAGACAGAACAGCAACAAAAATCTTTGTAACAAAGACACACGCACAGAAGAGCATTTTAGACAGAGACAAATGACAGAGACGAACAATATAAAGACAATAGCTTTAGAGAGGAGAGGTAGGGTGATAAAGGAAAGTGAGAAGATGGTGGCAGTGGAGAAGCATGATTGAAGAGAGGTGGAGAGAAGGAACGGTAGCCACGGGAAGTCTGTGGTAGAGGCCTGGGTGGTGGAGATGCTGGTGGACGTGGGGGCAGAAGAAATGTAAATACAACAGAGATGTCAGTATTTCTTCCTGGGCTCTGCTGATCCTATGCTACTATTATTTGTCAAATCGTATCTTGCACATTGTCCTTAAATAATGCTTTATGAAATAGCTAGCCCTGAAGTAAAGAGGATTAGAATATACTTTGTATTTAATCGTTTCCAGACATTGTTGCCACAATGAGGGCAACTGTGTGTGCCTGTGTGTGTGTGTGTGTGTGTGTGTGTGTGTGCGCGCGCATGCCCTTATGTGCATCTAGGTCATTAGTTTGGCTGGTTTTTCTGATAAGACCTGCTCAATACAAACTAGGTTTTCTTAATATAGAGTTAGAGCTTCTTCACAGCAAGCACTCTCATTACTTAGATTTAGGTTGATCTTACAGAGAAATTGTGGGGATGTACTGACATTTCATTGAGAAGTATGACCTATTCATTAACCTAACTAATCACATTTTGGAAATTCATTCATTCAACAGACACTAAATAACATACATGGGGCCTGGTACTAGGCATATCAACCTCCATATAAAACATCTGACCTGGATCATAACCAGATGCCTAAATTAGCACCGGAAAGAAAGAGGGTTGAACAACTTCAATAAAGAAAAAATTCCCATGATCTAAGATACTGACTCCATTTTTTTCACTATCTTCCTTGATAGCTCCCTCAGGATGAGAACTTTTTCTACAGCATTAGCAACTGTACCTTTAGCACCTAGTAAGAGTTCAAGAAAGATTTATAGGCAGGAAAGGAGGGAGGGAGGGAGGGGAAAAAGAAGGGAGAGGTGAAAAGAAATAACTTACAACTTTTCATTTCTCCAGAGGCCAGAGGAAATAACAGTGCTTTACCTGTTCAACTGTTCCCTTCAAACTCAGGAAAAAGTGAGAAGTACAATTTGTTCTGTAGACTACCAGAAAAAGTGTCCATTTACTTTCTTAGAGGTATTCTGACCCAGTATAGAAATAACCCAGGTGAATGTGGTAGAGACTTTACTCCTAGTGGAATCATAGCAGTTCTCTAGCATATGTAAAGAGTATTCCGTCTGTGAGGCATTTTAGAAGTGAGTTACTCCTCAACAGATCTGTCATAGGCATGGGATGTGTTGTGATTTTTGTTACTTGGAGGAGAATGTTGATACAGAATGGCTAAGTGGCATATCCGAGACCCCAGATTAAGACAGACGCATTGCAGGGCTAGTCATCAATTCCTTAAATCACTGTTCTTCAGATATTTAGACCACTCTGAAACTAAAAGAAAAACCTCCATTGTTTTTAAATGAATTTAAATCTACTAGCTTTGAAAGAATACAACCTATCGGGTCTTTCTCCTTAAGGAAAAAGTCCATGATCTCAATTGAACCACACAGGCAAGCTAAAAATATAATGAAAGAAATTATTCCTGACTTTTCATGTATAGCTCCAATAAAGACATATGCCATTGGTGGATATAAATGAAGATGCCTCCAAGCAAGAAATGTTTTCCCTTTTTGGACACCCTATTAAGACAGTAGGGTCCTAACGCAGTAAATCTGGTGCAGAGTTATCTATAAAACTGTATATATTGGTGCATCCTGTGACTATGAAAGATAAAAGATTATATTTTTCATTTGCATGGTTTGTTGGGTTTTATTTGGCAGATACAATAACACAGGCTACTCAGAGCCCGTAAAACAAAGTGGGAACAGCAGCTCATTTGGTGGCAGAATGTAATAGTTATGGCTAAAGGGCTTACATAATTCATCTCCAACCCTTATGCCTACATTGATTGTTGTTTAAATGAAAATCAAACTCTCATGGCTATAAGAAGGGATCTAGTCAGAAATTTGATTGAGATCCTTTCTTCTTACACAGCTTCTGAGATGATCAACCTGCAACACTTAAAAACAGCTACAGAAATGTCCAAGAATAAGCATACATTACTTAAGCACATTAGTACCTCATGTCTCCAATCCTACTTCTCTAAACAACTCTAAAACTCCCACAGAACGAGAGTGAGTGAAGAGAGAGGACCTGTTCTTTATTAAGACTCGGAAATCCTAGTTGGACTCAGGAAAGCCTCAGAGCAATTGTAAGCCATGGTTAAGAAATAATGTTTAGCTTTCAGATGATGTTTAGTGCAAGATAATACTTTGGGGGGATAGGGTACAGCAAAGGGGGACAATACAAAAGCAGAGTTGAGGCATGTGTCGTTTAAGATTATTAAAAGTATCTATTAGATCATAATTCTAAAAGAATATTTTTAAATTTGGGATTTTTAATAACTTTATTCTTGTTATGTTGCAAGAGTGAAAACTTTGGCTCTCAACTGTGACTGCTCAAGGCTTCTGTTTGGGGGGATGTTTTCCATTTTTGTTTTGATTTTTTAAGGATCGGACCTCAAATAAAATTTGTTAAAGAGAAGTCTGTACCATATTATCAAACGTACACCAATTTAGTGAAAATGGAGCTATATGACTTAAAACAGCTGTGTAAAATAACATTATAGCTTTGTTTTCTGCAGATCTCATAGAGGTGAAATATATAAATATTGATATATAAACATATATTTTATAATAATGGGCTATTGTAATATTTGTGATTAAAGTAGTCTTGAAAATAAAAGAATTAACTCAATCATTTTTAAATGACTAGCTTACCTTCTCCATGTAAGTTAAAAAAGTATGAAAATAAATAAAAACGTGACCTAAATTTTACCCACCATTAGCAAGTAGCTATTTTTGAAACTGGGTTATTCCTCTTGATTTTAGAAATTCTTTATTATTTTTAAGTAAATCGATATGGATATTAAAGTGATTAGCTCTAACTTCCCAATCTGAAAATTTTATGCCATTTAAGATGTCACTATAGGGCTTTCCCGGTGACGCAGCGGTTAGGAATCCACCTGCCAATGCAAGGAACACGGGTTTGAGCCCTGGTCCAGGAAGATCCCACATGCAGCAGAGCAGCTAAGCCTGAGCACCACGACTACTGAGCCTATGCTCTAGAAACGACATAGGCTCAGCTATTGAGCCCAAACGCCACAACTACTGAAGCCCGCACGCCTAGAGCCCGTGCTCCGCAGCAAAAGAAGCCACCGCAATAAGAAGCCCATGCACTGCAACGAAGAGTAGCCCCCGCTCGCCGCAACTAGGGAAAGCCCGCATGCAGCAAAGAAGACCCAAAGCAACCAAAATTAATTAAATTAATTAATTTTTAGAAAAGAGGTGTCACCATATACATACATGCACCAATCTGGAGGGGAAAGACAAATTTTTAAAGTTATTTTAAACCACTACTGAAAGCAAATAATTCATTTTCTATATAATAAGATAATTGATAGACTTCATCTTGCTTTGGTAGTAAGCTCAAGCAGTTTGTGTGTGTGTGTGTGTGTGTGTGTGTGTGTGTCTGTCTGTCTGTCTGTCTGTCTATGCAAGCATAGCTTTAATTGCATATTCCTCAAGTTTAATGGAAAACAACTACAAGAAAAAAAAACAAGGAACATTAAAAAACAAATGGGATATTATACATTTTCACTTGAAACCAAAATGTTGTTGTCATAAATATATTATAACCTTGTATATTTACTCTTGTCGGGAAGATGTTTCATTACTAATCCATATTCACGTTTCAATCAGCTGATTTTCATGGCCTTCTAGTGGCTGCAGGGAAATCTGACAAGTAGAAAGGAAAATAAATGGTAAGCTAACACTGACTAAGAGAATTTCAAAAAGAAAGAAAAGAAAAGATCAAAAGGGGAGAAAAATGAAGAAAGGAGAATGGAGAGAACCAAATAAAATTAGGCCAACTTTTAGGGATAAGACAATTATACAAATTTGCAGTTACTTTATTTTTCCCAATATATAAGTTTTAATTGGAAAATTATGCTTTAATATTTTAATTAAAAAGAAACTCTCCCTTTATTAAATGAAAAACAGTCACTTAATGTCTTGTAAACATGAAGAATCTAATTCTAAAATCTTGACAGCTAAAAGGGCTCTGTTGCTGTTTTGTATTGCCACTCCACTAAGAGGTATACGGACATCCGAAACAGGAGAGCAGCGAGTAAGAAAACAAGAAAAACTTTTATTCATTCAAAGACATTCCAGCATGAAGAAGCATCACTTTCTGAACTGCCTGTTATCAAGGCAAGTAGACGTTAGTTTGGTCAGAGCAAATACCCAGATTCTGTTATCCTAGATGAGTAAAAGAATTGATTTATGTTTTTCTCCCACCTCCATGCTATGTGCCTTCAAACCTCACCTCATCACAAATATTTTCCTTTTCATTCTTTTATTTTTGAATTCTTAAAGCATATTATTATTATTATTTTTAGTATTGCAGTCTCCAATAGTCCTTACTTTCACTCAAAATTACAATACAGGGGACTATGGCCAATGCTATGCAGATGGCCAAACACATAATAAAGACTCAGTTCATGAATAATATCCACTCAGAAAGAGGACAAAAGCAACAGGAAAAAAGAGCCCAAATTGGACAAAATGTGCATGCTATATTTAAAAAAACACACACGCAATCATTGTCAGAGATCATTAAGGGTGCCCTGTCGTTTTAATAATATGCCAGTGACACCAATTTGATGTGACTGTTTGCTCTTATAGTCAATAAAAAAAGTCATAACTGCTATCAAATTGAAATTGAATTTATTTTCTACACAGCCCTTTCTGTTTTCCTTGTTTTTTTCTTTTATACCATTAACACTTTTTTGTTAAAATATGTGTGAAAGATTAATTTGTAGAATGAGGGGAGCTGTGGGTACACAGCACAGGACAGATGGCGTGGGTGGGACGTGACAGTTTTCGTCTGTGGCATCATTTTGTTGTTGCTGTTGCGAGTGAGCAAAATAAAGCTACTGCCATCACGATCATTTCTTGGGAGCCCCTCTGATAAGGTGTGCTGCTTTTCCTCATGTCTGGCCCTGCCGCTTGGGGATTCAGCCACCCTCTACTCTATAATCAGCCCGTTCGGGACCATTGTTATTCAGCCTGAGAGCCCTGGAATTTTAAAATTGTATTTATATAGAATTCCACCCGACTTTTTTATACAACGGAATGAAATATACTCTTTCGTGGTGAGCTATTTTGAAATGAATTAATGATCTGTCCTCTCTGAGATCCTGTATTGTAAACCCAAACACGTGAAACTGTAGATGCAGAAAAAGAATGATTTTTTTTTAAGGAGAGGATTTTTTGGTTTTTTGTACCAGTCTAAAATTCATACTCACACACACTCATACTCAAGGGGAGGGAGAAATGGTGCAGATTTATATTCAAAGATTCACTTTTTGCCTTGGAACAGCCCTAATTTACACATAAGTGTTGTAGGAGTTCGCTATTGTAAAGGTTCTTATTGAAGAATAAAGCAATTAGCACAGAAAATCACTGTCATATGGCACACACAGACATTCTGAGAAAAAAATAAAACTTTGAGAAGGAGGAAAAGGGGAATTCAGGACAGCTCGTGGGAGGAAAGATGCGAGTTCTTTCTATGTACAAAGAGATCCATTAACAATATCCTTATCAGTGTCCTTCTTCCTCGTTAATTGAACCGACTTGCAGTGCCCAGAACGTGTGGATGTGATTGCAAATAAAAGGGGTGAGGGTAAATAAGGGAGTGCAAATGAAAATGGCTGGTGGTTAATTCATGGCAAGAGAAGATTTGCCTGAAGAAAAACGTTCACAAAACCCTTGCCTCAAGCTAGTGCTTCTGTCAGAGGAAGGCAAGATGGTCCACAAAAGGATGTTAGCAGTCACAGGGTGGAACGTGTAACCCTTCTGCAGTCATGAGGCCGCTTCAGACTTGAGATTAATGTGTTCTGGTGGATAGGGTATTGATATTCATGTCACTTTATATTATTATTTTATTTTCTTAAATTTACTGTAGGCTTTCCCAGAGAGGGATTGCTCCACATCAGGCAGCCTCCACAAGTGCACTTTGTTGGCAACCAGCACTATGGGATCAGGGATATGGGGAGGGGCAATGATGGTCGCAGCAGGACAGAGTGGTTACAAGCGTGGGTTCTGGTGGCAGACCGTTTGCACTGGATGTCAGGCTGCTCCAGCTATGTAACTGTAACCAAGTTACTTTAACATGTCCAAGCCTTAGTTTCCACATCTGTAAAGACAGGGATGACAATAATAGCATGCACCTTCATTATACTGCTAGTCCTATAGAGACAGTCCTTTGTAAAGCATTTAGACAGTGCCTGGAAGGTAGTTAATTAGCCCTCATTTCCTAGGAGTCCCTTTTTGGCCTTTGCCAGCACCTGATGCCCAAGGGCACACAAAACTCCAAATCTGTGGTATGAAACATTTCTTCCTCTGTTTCATTAGGGGGTAGTGCAGGAAAATACAGTGTTGGAATGTACATGGGTGGATGGGGAATGAGGGAGAAGTGGATATAATTTTAAGACCAAATATACAGTATTACACAGAGGAAGTGTGTCACCAGTGTCATAGGAAAAGTGGGGGAAATCTGGTGTATGTGTCATATGTCTGTAAAATAGAGTACACAGAAAGGAAACGTGATGATGAAAGGTGTCTACCACATATCTAATTTAAAAAGAGTTATTTATTTTACATTTTATTTGTTCTACTAGTCTTTCTCCATGATTCAATATAGTAGTGGGCATTATAGAAATGGAGGACAAGTTCTTGTTGTTCCCTCAAACACACGTACAGACATAAACAGACTCAGAACAGACATGGATCTATCCATAAATCAACACCATGATCACAATACTAGCCCTGCTTAAATTTAAACAATTGCAGGGCTTGTTATTTATACTCATATGTTCATGTAATTACTTTCTATGCATCCTGATTCACAGATGTAAAGTATCCCTATTCTTCCTTTGTCGTCTGATGCAGTTATGTTTATGTCCAAAACACTGGAGAATAGTTAACTCACTGGCTTCAGAGGAATTCTGATGGGCTGAGACTAGGGTGGAAATGATAAGCTATAAGAATTTCATATTTTCAAAATATAAACAAAAATTTGTGAGGGCTTCCCTGGTGGTGCAGTGGTTGAGAGTCCACCTGCCAATGCAGGGGACACGGGTTCGTGCCCCGGTCCGGGAAGATCCCACATGCCGCGGGGCGGCTAGGCCGGTGAGCCACGGCCGCTGAGCCTGCGCGTCTGGAGCCTGTGCTCCGCAACAGGAGAGGCCACAGCAGTGAGAGGCCCACGTACCGCAAAAAAAAAAAAAAAAAAAAAGAAAATTTGTGTATATGTAAACAGATGTATGTTTAAAATTGCATTTTGTATAAGTCAATTCTTCCTTCACAGTAAGAAGTTTGTACTTATTAAATGTTGTAAAGTTTTCTGGAGGTGTACCCCAATACCTGTTCTTTCTTTTTTCTTTATTAATAAAACTCAACTTTTACTAAGTACACGACAACTCAAAATAAAAACTACATTTCCCAGCTTCCTCTGCAGGTAGATTTATCCATATGATAAGTCTGGGACAATGAAATATAAGTAAAAGTGTTTTGTGACAGTTTATAAAAAGATCCCTATAAAAATAGTTATTATACCTTTTGACCCCTTTCTTCTTTGCCCCTTTCTACCATCTGGAAAATCGATGTGATGGCTGAAGCTTGGGCTGATATAATGGATCACGAAAATGAGAGCCACACTACAGGGAGTGTACAGAGGTAAGCTAAAAGAAGCTTCTGAATTTAATGACTTCCTAAAGTAACCATATCAGCCCAGGACTGCTTACTTCTCAACTTTGTTTCTGTAAGAGAGAAATCATGTTTAAGGTCTGGTTATTGAGAGTTTCTTCACATGCAGCTGAATTTAATTCTAACTGATGCTTTACATACGCCTTTTCCTAAAGCACAATGGAAGGTAGGGTGTATATTACCACCAGGGTTTGCACCTTTAAAATGGAATATAGTATCATGTAACTATAGCAACATAACAAAGGCTATATTTAAATAGTAGGTTCTAATATACTTACAAAACATATTTAATACATATAAAAATATTAGTTAGGGTAAGTAATGTTAGCTGTTGAAACAACCAATCCCCCAAACTTCAGTGGCTTAATTTTTAAAAAGTTTATTTCTGACATAGTCTACTGTGGACTGGCTGGGTTGGAGGAAGGATGTGGAGCCCCTGTTCCAGGCAGCTATTCTGACAGCTAGGATTTTTCTATCTGAACCACCAGAGACCTGGGCCATTTTCCATACATGGCTTCCCAAGTCTCAACAGAACAGAAAGAGAGAGTGTATGATCAGACATAGGAAACATTTAACAGTCCAGGCCTGGAGTGGCATTTGACACTTCTGCCCACATTCCATTAGCCAGAACTCAGTCAGATGACCCCAAATTAACTACAAGAAAGCCTGGAAATGGAGTTTAGCTGTGTTCCCAGGAAGAAGAGAAGGAACAAGAACCCTAGCTCTCCCTTACCTAAAAAATACACAGAAAATATAGCTTCCAATATCCCTGTTTCTAACTTCTTTGTTAAAGGCCAAATTAAACAAGGACCACATGCTCAACACAGTTCATTGTGTAGCAAAATATTCTTCATAGGTCATTTTGTTGTTGAAACATATGAGTCAAACATTTCTGATTATGGAAGATGAGTTCCCCAAATGGTGAAGCTTCAATCACAAGCCCTGGCCACTACTATTCTTTTGATTCTTACTATTGCTCTTTCTCCTTGTTCAAGTGCTTTTCCTGTGATGAAAGGTAATTCTCTAACATCTATGGAAGACATTAAGAAAAGTCTCCATAGCTTTATACTGCTGAATAAAATAGTTAAAATGCATTTAAGTGATGGTCTGGGAATATAGTGCTGGAGATAACAATGGATCATGAAGGCAGAGCTTTTCCATTTTCTCTTATACTACTGTTGTATATTTTGTAGGCTTTGTGATTATGTGCTACCTAATACTTGTGTAAAATAGGATCATTTAGGGTATTTTTAATATGGTTAGACCCTCCAAAAACAGATTGAGAGAGAGAGATGATGTTAGATAGATAGATAGATAGATAGATAGATATAGATAGATGGATAGATAGGGCTAGGTGGGTGGGTAGGCGAGTAAGTGGGTGAATAGATAGATAGATAAAACTCTATTGCTCCTTGGAAAATTAATCATTATGGTTTTATTGAACCAACGTTTTCCTCGAATTCTGGGTAATTATTAATGATAACCCATTCAAGGAAACATGATTGAGATAAAGAATAATAGATTCAAGAGGAATAAAGTCCAAGATCCCATTTCAACTGAATTACTACTTTGTGGCCTGCATAATAGGACAAGTTATTTCATCACATTTTATTTTGAGAATCCTTTTTTAATTTTTTTTTTTTTCCGGTACGCGGGCCCCTCACTGCCACGGCCCCTCCCGCCGCGGAGCGCAGGATCCGGATGCGCAGGCCCAGCGGCCACGGGCCACGGGCCCAGTCGCTCTGTGGCATGCGGGACCCTCCCGGACCGCGGCGCGAACCCGCGTCCGCCGCATCGGCAGGAGGACTCCCAACCACTGCGCCACCAGGGAAACCCTCTTTTTTAAATTTTTATAAAAAGTTTGAAACTTCCTTTTCCAGAACTGTCCTGAAGATGTTGTCACTATAAACTATTATTTCCTTTCATGGTTTGATTTTGTAGTTCAGCTCTTTTCCAGAGGTTTGAGGCATACAATAGGCGGAAGGTAAATTTTAGAGTATCTATTTCCCAGGTGAAATATAAAGCAATATTTAATGTTTTGGATTAAACTTCACGGGAAGCATAAGAGTGAATTTTGAATTTTTGTGTTAACAGAAGAAATCTGAAGCATTGGTGTTCATACAGAATAAAAGAGGAAATTGGTACAAAAATGCTTTTGTAAAACCAGGAAGAATTTTAAGTTAAAAATGAGAAGATTTTCAATCAATTTCTGTATGTTTCAAGGAAGCCCCAGTTTAAGATTGTTGGATTTAGGAAAACTGGGGCCACACGTTAGGATTACTTGTTACATGTCTAATGAGCCTGGCACGTAGTAGGCACTCAAATAGATTTTGAATGAATGTATGTGAATGACGAGGACCCCAGAGTTCTGGGAGAAGAAGAGGGTGAATAGGGAGACAAGAGTTGGGGTGGTCTTCACCTTCAGTGAGAAATGAGAGGGCCTTCAAGGATGCCCAGTTCTGCAACCCCAGCAGGAAGCTCTCCTGGATAAATAGGACTCCGGCAACTCTCAAGATACGTAGTGAATAATTTTCCTGGTGTGAATAGAGTGAATAGTCCACTCTTATCTACCACAAGGAAATCACCAAGCACTTGCCAGTGTTTTGTGACTTATGGAAGGAGAGACTTCTCAGCTCTAAACCTCTGAGGTTTAGGAAAAACATCAGGAATTCTGCCTTCTGGTGCTTTTTGGTGTGGAGCCAGAACTGAGCTAACCCTTTTTCCCTCGAATTTTTTTCCACATATTCAGGTTTGACAGTCTGGCCACAGGCATAGGTCACTAATTCACAACATTTAGTACTCATTAGAACTATCTGGGGGCTTTACCCAACATATTGTTGCCAGGATTCCACCTCAGACTTACTGAATCCAAATCTCTAAGAGGGTCCTGGACATGGGATCTTGGGATGCATGCCTTAAAAAAGCCTCCCTGTTGAATGTTACTTGTCAAAGACTGAGAAACTCTGGTCCACCTTACCTCTGCCATTAAATGAAACTGAGTGTTAATTGGGGCTTTGAGCGCAATTGTCGCAGCTTTTGGTCACCAGCTTGATAGAAAAGGACTAAGCCCATGTCCTTGCTCATCATTGATCATGAGCAAAATGCTAACCTTGCTGCAGTCTCTACCCCCACCTCTAAGGGGTAGAGTCTGGGCATCTTCATATTGTACCACTGTGTTAAACACTTACAACTTACCTATCTCATTCCTAACCATTTGGGCTAAGTTCCTGTGAACATATGAGCACT
Source organism: Aethalodelphis obliquidens (assembly GCF_003676395.1). Taxonomy (NCBI): domain Eukaryota; kingdom Metazoa; phylum Chordata; class Mammalia; order Artiodactyla; family Delphinidae; genus Aethalodelphis; species Aethalodelphis obliquidens. Next base: position 22,850,715 of record NW_020837968.1, read on the forward strand.
AGAAAAAAGGAAGTTTGAATGCATGTAGTTGGACTATTAATAATTATAAAACCATAACTAACAATCTGGAGACTCATTTAATACCATTAAAAGAATTAGGGCATTTCTCAGTATATAAATAAGAGGCTAGAGTACAATGAAATATGATTTTCTTCACTTAGAAAATCCAGAAAGTAGATTATATCTAGTTAAGAACAATCTGGTCTATAACCAAAGATACTTTCAAACAAGAAGCCAAAGTCAAAATATTGGATTGCAATTATGAGACTATCAAATAATTTAAAAAAAAAGGGATCATTTCCATCACCATTTTCCAGGTTCCTTTTATTATTGCCAGTGCTATAATAAATTGCAGACAGAAAGAAAAAAGGACTACTTGGGATTAATGTTGTATGGTATTTTTTTATTTAACCTCCTGTCTTTTTGAAACACTGATTTCCATCTATTCTTGAGTCTTTTGATATAGATCAGTTAAACTTGAATGAACAGCCTTCTCGTGTAGTTTGCCTTATCCTAATGACAAGAATGGAGTGTGCTTTTTTCCCCTTCAATAGTTTATAAATAGTCCATATAAAAGTGCCCATTACCTTTTTATACATACTAAGCTCATTATTGAAAAATTACACCTCCTCAAACCGCCAGGCTTTTTTGCATCTGAATGAAACTCTTTGCATTTAAATATATATGGCAGGGGAAATCAGTAAACACTAATGTTCAAACCCCAAGGGGGCAGCCTGCACACAGATGAAAATATGACCAGGCATGTATACAGTTTTTGTTGCATGGCACCAGGCCTAGAGGAGAAAACGAAAGCCTGCGTAAAAGAGTTCACTCAGAGAAGTAAAATGAACCCAGTATTCAGGTGTATCTAAGCACATATGTAAACTCAAAGGAGTCAGTAGAAATCCAGACATTGTTTCAAACCACAGCATAAGATTAACAGTGCATAAACCACAGCACATTTTTGTTAAATTCACATTTACTTAATAATACATATCACCAACTTTGCACTCAGACGTCAAGGCAGCAGGCAAAACAAGTTAACTTTAGGAGTCTAGCCAAGGACCATTTGCTCATCCATGAGTGGGTTCTAAGAAGGCCAAAGCCAAAATAACAAGACGGGCCATTCTCTGGGCAGTGGTTGCTCGCCAAACCACCTCCCAAGGGGAGTGCTGTCAACCGCGCTCGATGAGAGACAACATGTGGCTTACACAGGCCCATTACTGTGATGAGAAAAGCAGCCACGAGGACAAATGCTGACGGTGGTCAGCGCACGTTGTATTCAAAGACTGGCTTACAGATTGGTTTGGCTAAGACTTGGCTAAGGTGTCTAACATGCAAAATTTATCTGAAGACTAATTTGTTTCTTACGAAAGAGATTTAGGTAAGGGGCAAACAACAACAGCGATTACATCTAAAACTGAAATGTAACTTATTGAGTTCCTATTGTTTCCTAACTGCTACCAGAGTGGCAAGACCACAGCTTCCAGTTCTCGTCACGATGAATTATAGCAAGTCAGAAGCTGTTTCAGGCTTATAAGGCATTCTATAGAATGCCTTTTCAATGTCATATGACTGGGATCTGCTGGGAGAGAATAGCAATAAGTACCCACGCAACACTGTCCCTGCCTTCTAGGCACATTTATTCTTACTGTCATTGACGAATCAGCATCATCATGTAAACAAATACTCCACACAACAAATACCGGTCCTTGAGCTTCCCCTAAAGGAAAGGGGAGAAACATCTATCTATATACTTGTCATTGCTATTCATTTTTGGATAATGATTGTCATTTCGGCCAGTTCAAACAGAAACAGGGCTGTTGGCCACATCCCTTAGGTGGAGCCATGTGACTAATTCACAGCCTGATGAGCTGTGAATATGTGACTTTTACAGGTCAAAACTCAGGAGAAGCAATGCTCAACCCTCCAGCTGTCTCTTCCCTTGCTGGGACAGTCAAGGAGGACTCATGAGGAGATGACAAAGATGCAAGATCAGCCTTGATGGTCAAGCTACAGCATGTGGACAGACGTCTGGGAGGGTCATCCAGCCCACAGTGGACTTCCTGAGTGAGAAACAGACCTTTGTGGTATTAAGTCACTGAGACTTGGGGGCTGTTTTTCACTGCAGTATAGCCCCCTAATAAATGTTTTGCCTAGGACTGTTAGGTGAGACAAGAAATCACTGACTCTGGAGAAATGAAAGGGACTTTATGGGTTAATAATAGACTCACCTAGTACAGTTAAATCCCCCAAAGGAAAAAACAATTTCTCCCTGTGTTTTTTTCCCCCTGAATCAACCCCAGCCACACCGACACGTCCCAGGATGCTAGGCTGTGACAGTTGCTGCCTCCCTCATATGCCTGGTGTCTTGGGCTCCCAGATACCCCCAGGTATTCCAGTCTCAGTGTATTCATACCTCTTTTCTTCTAAGTTTAGTGGAAGCAATACTGGGTTTCGCTAAGTGAAAATTTGTTACTAAGAAATGAAGATAAAGTAAGTACAAATGTGTGGAAACAGATGGATTTGCTGAGTATAGATTTTTTTTTGTGTGTGTGTGTGTGGTACGCGGGCCTCTCACTGCTGTGGCCTCTCCCGTTGCGGAGCACAGGCTCCGGATGCGCAGGCTCAGTGGCCATGGCTCACGGGCCCAGCCGCTCCGCGGCATGTGGGATCTTCCCAGACCGCGGCACGAACCCGTGTCCCCTGCATCGGCAGGCAGACTCTCAACCACTGCGCCACCAGGGAAGCCCCTGAGTATAGATTTTTAACCAAAGTGTATTTGATCCTCCTCTTCCATAACATTGGCAGGATAGCTTTTGATCCTCGTATCCTGAATCCATTTAGTTAAGACCAACCTGAAATGGAAAGGAGAGACTTGAAAAGCCTCATGACTTGGCCAGATGCTAATTTTATTTATTCACCCAAAATTGTGACAACATAAGACATATTCCTTTCTATGGAACAATCATATTCCTTATGAACAATATAACTCTTCAAGAGCAATATTCTCATTAATAATTAATTTTTGGTTTTAAAGCACTTTGTATGTTCAAAGCTATAACTACAGTACTGGGAACAATAATAGTCATCACCATATTTTAAGCCTATTCATGCACAGAAGAGAGTAAGGAAGTTCTTTATAATGTAAATTATTCCTAAGCGCTAGAAATTCAGTTTATCCTTATAAACATTACTTAATTTCAAATTCTTCCATTAAAATATATACTTGTTGGGGCAACAAGCTCTATATTTAATTGCTAACTCTTTCAAAATAAAACAATATTGAATCTTACTTTGGGTGAGAGAAAAGTGACCACAGATGGAAAGTTAATACTTTCAGGGCATGGTTTAACACTCTGGAAGAAGTAAATCACATGTATTTCTTGTTAAAAAAAAAAAAAAATTAAGCGCCTTTCTTCTTGTGTATACTATGTTTTAACTCACTATAAACCCCATATTTAACAGGGGCTGTGGTATAGTGGTTAAGAACATAGACTCTGAAGTTGAAGTGGGTTTTAATTCCTCCTCTGCCACTTAACTATCTGTGTGACTCTGACCAAGTTCTTTAACCCTCCAGGGCCTCATCTTACTTGTAAAATGCAGATTATAATTGTCCCTACTTTAAAGCAGTACCTGATATAGTAATGTAATTATAGTGTTTGTTGAATAAAAATGAATTCATAAACTAGCTGTGAAGTAGAAAAATGGTGAAAAATACCAATCCCTGATTCTCTATAATATTCCAAAGTTGAATGCAGAAAAGTTTCGCATGCCAACCCCCATAATGGCCACCAAAAAGCAATGGGTACAGAAACTGGCTGTTTGGGGAACTCAAATTCAGAGGACTCTCAGACTTTGGGTAATTACATAAGGGTGAATTATTCCCTCCAATATGCCAAAGTTAGACTAAAGATTTTCCAGGGCTAACAGGGTCTACTGGGACACTGCTTGTGGAAGTGAACCCCAAGCCCAGCACAGGGACTACTGAGTCCTGGCATTGGGAGTGGAGGTCCACACTCACATATCTGTAGTTACAGAATCCAGAAAGCTCTGACAACCAAATGTTGTCTGTTTGTTCTTAATAAGAGAAAAGCAAACTCACTTAGCATCAAAACTCATCCTGAATGAAGATGAGGCTCTTTGGAGTCTTTATTTATCCTTCTTAGTGTGACTCTTCGTATGTTTACCACAGAAACAGTAATACACCTTTTTATGGGTACTTCCCCAGACCTTGCTGGGATGTTATATGATTTATGCACCACGTTACCTTCCTAAAGTTGGAAAAGTCCTGAATTCCAAATCCCATTTGGTCCCAAGGATTTCAGGTAAGGGATTATGGACCCAGACCTTCTCACATGTGATGCTTTCTGTTTGGAAATGGGGAGGTCATGGACAACTCTAAGCTCTCTCCAGCGTTGAGATGTGAGCACCATGGAATCTTTTCTGTTGCCTCCTCAAAGCCAGAAGGTGGAAAAAGGAATGAGAGTCTTTGACCAAATATTAGAATCGTTCTGGAAGTCTTTTCTCCCGGAACTGCTGCAGGGAGGTCTGCTGTAGAGATTTACAAGGAGTGGCTGGATAAGGACCAGGACATAGAAAGCACAAATGATCAAACCCAAGAGACTCAGCAGCAGCAGCACTATTCCCTCCTCAATAAGCCATGCGCAGTGAGTTAGTGCTTAGGAGTAAGAGGGCCACCCCAGGGATGCGTGTGAAGAGAACATCGGCCAGACAAGGACCACATGGAGGTCTAACAGAAAGGCTCCACTGCCACCCAAACCATGTTTGTATTCGCATCTCATCACTCAGCTCTCCAATCTTGACACAGGCTGGGACCAGGGACCTGGGACCCTTTGCTGCAGTGCTTGCACCTGGACACACGTCTTCTGGAGCAACAGAATACAAAGAAACTATAGGGGACTAAAAATAACTGCGTGCAGGGACAGTTGGGGCAAACTATGGACAACAAGATACAAAGAGGCCAAAAAAGCCCAACTGCCACTTCAAAGAGCCAGGAGCGAAAACAGGGTGTCGGGAGCAAAAGCATTGTACTTCACATGCCCCCTGCACTCAGCACCACCAAAGGGGTGGGCAGACCACCTAAGCCACCCCTTGGGCCTGAGCCCTGGACACACCTCTACCCTTACCCCACATAAGGAACCAGCTCGCCTCCACTTGGGGAGGAGGCAAAGGAACCTGTTACTTGTTTTTGCTCTCTCCTATGGCCACAGGAGTCCCAGTAAAACCTTGCCTGAATTTCTTGACTGGCTTCTTATCAATTTCTATTGGTTGGGGAAGGCCAAGAACTCTGGTCGGTATCAGCAGCACATCTCAGTTTAGGTACATTTCAAGGGCTAAGTGGCCATATGTGGCTGTGGCTGCCTTATTGGATTGAGCAGGGCTAACCTGGTCTTGCCTCCACCCCACCTCTCTTCCTGATCCCTTCCTCACACCCCCACAAAAAGTCCCAGGCAATTCTGAATTCCTCTGGATTATATGAAGCTCTTCCCCTGTTTCTGCTCCTTTATTCCAGGTCTGTTTCTACTTTGTCAACTTCTATTTTATTTTTTTAATTTTTAATTATTTATTTATCTATTAATTAAAAATTTTATTGGCGCATAGCTGATTTACAATGTTGTGTTCATTTCTGCTGTACAGCAAAGTGAATCATCAACTTCTATTTTAAAAGAGCCACTTTCCTTAGAAGTAAGTTGGGCGTTTGATAGCAATTTCTTTTCTCCTCTTACATTATAGAAACTATTATTATACCATGGTCTGACAGATAGAGAAATTTAAGTTCAAAAGTTAAAGATTCATCACAGACACAGTGTGAGACTATGGCAGTGCAGGGTGAGCCCACAACTCCTGAAGGGTTGCCTTTCAGCTTTAAAAGTTAAGAGCACATGGCCACAGACTGGCAGATTTGTTCTCCTTTTTCCTTCTCTGGGTCTGTCATTGGCCTCTGTCGGATCTCCAAAGTCTTGGGTTTAGTGGGACTTTTGTTCTTTTCTCTCCCTACACTCTCTCTAGTGGCTGAATCTTTTCTCCAGCCTTCAGTCTGCATCCCCAGCTGTCTGCCACAGTTCACCTTCCCCTCCCCAGCCCCACCCTCCTTGCCAGGTGCCCACCCCTGCTCCTCTGAGGCCACTGTCTCTATTAACCCAGAACCTGGGTGTCCTTTTGTCTTGGACCTCCCAGGCCCACAACCTGCCAGTCACCATGCCCTACTGACTACAAGCTTACAAGTAATTTCAAGACTTATAATGGAAATTTTAAGTGTTTAAGTTTGTAAGCAATATTCAAATGTCTGATAGAACTTAAAAGTCATAATATTAAAACTCCCAATTTACCAAGTTTAAAAAACTTTAAAATCATTGGAAGGTTTTGCTTGTCAGAATCATTAATTTGCAAGATCAGGCATCTGAAGTTGCTTAGAAAGAAAATTGTGTTAAATTGATTACTACATTTTAAGAGAAACTAATAGTTAATGAAAATGGCACTAATGGATTATGGGGAATTTAGTCCTTTCAACTTGAGTCAATCAAAAACTAATCAAAGGCGTCTCTTTTTATTTATATAACATGTACTAAATTTATAAGTAGAATAACTAGATTTTTAACATAAACTTAAAGGCTTTAGGAAATTGGGCTTTTAAGTGTGTAATTTTAGTAAGATGAATATTAATTTAAACCTCCAGGTCTATTGTGCTCCTTGAAGGGGGCTGGGCAGACTCTCAACACTTTAAGCATCCATGACGGTTCCCCTCTGGGCCTCCACACAGCTGAGTCTATCAGAGAAGGCCACAGGCAGGAAGTTTCCGGTGTGAACAATGGCTTGATGATGCCACAGGGAGGCAAGAAGAGGGACCAGCAGGGCCGGGAGCAGGAGGTGGAGCAGAGGAAGGTTGGTTACCCAAGCCCGACTCCCCTCAACCTCGAGGGGGGCTGGAGTCCAGAAGCAGAAAGAGGTTTTTATCAAATGTGCCCTTTCTACACATGTGGAGGCTTGGCGTTGTCCTCAGAGCTCTTCTGTGGGTGCTGTCTTATCTGCTCTCAAGGACACTCATTAGATCCAACTGTAGAGCTGTGGCAAATGAAGCTCTGTGAGGTTCAGGACATGCTGTTTTTGTCCATTTAAGCTACTGTAACAAAAACATCAGAGCCTGGTGGCTTAACCAACAGGCATTTATTTCTCATAGTTCTGGAAGCTGGGAAGTCCAAGGTCATGGCAACAGCAGATTTGGCATCTGGTTAGAGCCCACTTTCTGGTTCATAGATGGTGTCCTCATGTGGTGGAAGGGACAAGGGAGTTCTCTGGAGTCTCTTTTAAAGGGCGCAAATCCCGCTTATGAAGGTTCCACCCTCGTGATCTAAGCACCTCTCAAAGGCCCCATCTTAAAATACCATCACACTGGGGATTAGGTTTTAACATAAGAATTTTAGGGGAACAGAAACGTACAGTCTATAATGTACACTCAAATCCCAGGACAGGGGCAACAGAACCTGAGCTGAGTTCCGTGACTTGTGGTTCCTGGTTCTAATGTCACCAGCACACTCCACTGTCTGTAGAAAGCAAACGCAAACTTTAATGGAGAAGCAGAAGGGTCCTATCTAGCAAATTGGATAAATCCATAAGCACATATTATGTAGCTATCCTGAAATAAGGCTTGAAAGATACTTGTCATGGCTTTAGTGCTTCTATTCAGTGAATGTGACTATTGTCTCTCTCAGTGGATTCCATTTTAATGACACAGCACTGTCCCCAGCAGGAGACTGTCTGGTGGCTGCAAGTAGGGCCAACAGTATTTAAATCACATTAGACATCATAGACACTCCAAGATGGAAGGAGAATTCCCTAATTAAAGTTTTGTTAGATGGCTGTTTTAACCATTATTAATTTTTATCAAAGCAGGCCTTCTATAGAGTGATTAAGGGCCACCACCTTCTCAGACAAAACTCTGCTTTTGAGGAAAATGGGGGGCACAGCACAGAGTAAAGGATATTTCACAGATGCTTAATGAAATATTGATAAAAGGAAAAGGAAATAAAGCAGGAAAGCATTTAATCCATTCATATTTTTGTTTGTTTCAAATCAGTTGTAGTTAGGAGACAAAATAGAAAATTAATAAATTAGACCCATTATCAGTTGTCATTTTAGTCATCAAGCCATGTGCCCATCATGCCTCTTTGATAATAGTTGAACACAAGAATTGGGACAAGAATGACGAACTGTCATGACACCAGGAAAAACAATTTTTTCTACCCCATTGAGCTAAACTTTGTCACTTATCTGAGTGATAAAAACAATGTTATATGTAGGGTTGTTAGATTTAGCAAATAAAATATAGGACACTCAGTTAAATTTGAATTTCAGGTAAAAAATAAATAACTTTTTAGTGTAAGTATAGCCCAGATATTGCATGGAACATAATGCAATATTTAGAACACAGTATACTAAAAATTCTTAAAATCTTTCCATAGTTTGTGTTAAATTCAATTTTAACTGGGTGTCCTGTATTTTATCTGGCAATCCTAACTGTATAGTCATTGGGCTTATGCATACCTAATATGCATTTTTTTGAATTAGCATTAATAGAAAAAAAGAAAGAAAGAAATGCAGTGCAGGCACAGTCTTCTTTAGTTCTCATTTTACAGTTGGATAGAAAGATCTTTCGTAACCTTACGGAGTTTCCATCTTAGGGAAATTTTGGATTATGGAAGAACTAGCCCAGGGCCACCCTGTCAATATGCAGTGGAGCTAGGATCCAGACCCAGGTCTGCAGGAGTCCAAAGTCTACTCTTCACCATTACCCTGCATTACCTCTCAGATGCTGAGTTAATAACATAGGAAAGCATTGTTCTTTTTAAATTCTGATAAAATACACATAACATAAAATTTACTTTAACTACTTTTTAAGTGTGAAGTTCAGTTATGCTGAGTACATTCAAACTGCTGTGCAATCAATCTTCAGAATTCTTTTCAGCTTGCAAAAATAAAACTCTGTATCCAGTAAACAACACCTCGTTTCTCCCTCCCTCTTCCCCTGGTAACCAGTGTTCCATTTTCTGTCTCTATGAATTTTACTATTCTAGGTCCTTCTTATAAGTGGGATCATAGAGTATTTGTCTTTTTTATGACTGCCTTATTTCACTTAGCATGATGTCCCCAGAATTCATCCATGTTGTAGCATGTGTGAGAATTTCCTTCCTTTTAAGGCTGTATAATATTCCATTGTATGTTTATATCACATTTTGTTTATCTATTCATCTGTCAGTGGACACTTGGATTGCTTCCACCTTTTGGCTACTGTGAATAATGCTCCTATGAATATGGGTGTACAAATATCTGTTTGAGTCCCTGCTTTCAATTCTTTTGGATATATATTCAGAAGTGAAGCTGCTGAATCATATGGTAATTCTATTTTAATTTTTTGAGGAACTGCCATAGTGTTTTCCACAGTGGCTGCACCATTTTACATTCCCACCAACAGTGCACAAGAGTTCCAGTTTCTCCACGTCCTCACCGTCACTTGTTATTTTCTGGGTTTTTTTGTTTGTTTGTTTGCTTTTTATAGAAGCCATCGTAATGGATGTGAGGAACCACTGCTTTTTTTGTCCATGATAAAATCAAATATAAATCATATAGTTTGATTTTTTTAACTGATTTAACTATTTATTTTGTTGGAATCTGCAGAGACTATTTTACTGAGTTATTTGTTCTATTTGATACTATAATCTACACTATCATCAGCCATCATGAATAATAATGACCAACGTGCACTGAGGCCCTACTGGAGGCCAGGCGTGCCGAGTGCTACAAGCCAGTCTCTCACTCAAGCCTCACAACGACCTGCCAAGTGGATACTCACTCTCATTGTTCCCAGTTGGCAGATGAGGAAAAGGATGCTTAGAGAGAAGTTAGATATCTTGTTCAATTTAGCCATAAAGCTAAAACTCAAATCCAAGTAATCTGATTCCTACTTGACCCTACCTTTTGGTGGATCTTGATAAGAAAAACACCATCTGAATCAAGTTGACACATTTGAGGGGAATTAAAAATTTGTTGACTAATGGAATCATTCTAATATGACTCCTTTCAGAGAGCTTTAAAGCTTCTTTAAAAAAAAGAAAAAAGAAAACAACTTTATTGAGGTATAATTTACTTACCATAAAATTCACCCATGTAAAGTGTACAACTCAATGGTTTTTAGGATATTCACAGATCTGTACAACCATCATCACAGTCAATTTTAGAACATTTTTATCACCTTGAAAAGAAACTTTGTACTCTTTAGCTCCCACCCTTTAACTCCCACTCCCTCCCAGCCTTAAGCAACCACTAATCTACTTTCTGTCTCTATTGATTTCCCTATTCTGGACCGTCATATGAATAGGTTCATGCAGTATGTGGTCTTTTGTTCCTGGTTGCTTACCGTTAGCATAATGCTTTCAAGGTTCATTCATGTTGTAGCATGTATCAATGCTTCACGCTCTTTTATGGCCATGTTAAAATTCCACTGTGTGAATATACCACATTTTGTTCATCCATTTGTCTGCTGATGTGCATCCACCTTTTGACTATTATGAATAATGCTGCTATAAACATCTGTGTACAAATTTTTGTGTTCACATATGTTTTCATTTCTAGTGGATATATACCTAAGAGTGGAATTGCTGGATCACATAGTAACTCTATGTTTAATCACCTGGAGAACTGCCAGACTGTTTTCCAAATCAGCTGAACCATTTTATATTCCCACTGGCAATATATGAAGGTTCTGATTTTTCCACATCCTTTCCAACACTTGTTATTATCTGACTTTTTATTCTAGCCATCCTTGTGGGTGTGAAGTGGTATCTCACAGTTATGATTTGCATTTATCAGCTATTTATATATCCTCCTTGGAGAAATGTCTATTCAGATCCTTTGCCCATTTTGAAATTGGGTTATTTGCCTTTTTATTATTGAGCTGTATGAGTTATTTATATACTCTAGATACAGATCCTTTGATACAAATCAAATATGTGATTTTCATAGATATATTTTTTCCATTCTGTAGATTGTCTTTTCATTTTCTTGATGGGGTCCTTTGAAGCATAAAAGTTTTAAATTTTGATGAAGTTCAACTTATCTATTTTTTTTCTTTTGTTGCTCATGCTTTTGGTGTTATAGCTAAGAATCCTTTGCCAAATCCAAAGTCATGAAGATTTCTCCTAAGAGTTTTATAGTTTAGCTCTTACATTTAGGTCTTGGATCCAGTTTAAGTTAACTTTTATATCTGGTGTGAGGTAAAAGTCCAATTTCATTCTTTTTCATGTGGCTATCCAGTAGTTCCAGCACCATTTGTTGAAAAGATTGTTCTTTCCCCATTGAATGATCTTGACATCCTTGTTTAAAAATCAGTGGACCACAGATGTATGGATTATTTCTGGATCTCAATTCTCTTCCTTTGATCCATATGTCTATCCTTGAGCCAGTACCACACTGTCTTGATTACTGTTGCTTTGTAGTAAGTTTTGAAATCAGGAAGTGTGAGTCTTTCCACTTTGTTTTTCTTTTTCAGGACTGTTTTAACTATTCTGGGTCTCTTCCAATTCCATATAAATTTAGAATTAACTTGTCAGTTTTAACAAAGAATTCAGCAGGATTCTGATAAGTATTGCTTTGAATCTGTAGATTTTTTGAGGAATATTGTCGTCTTAACATTAAGTCTTCTGAGCCATGAACGTGGGATGTTTTCCCATTTATTTAGATCTTTAATTTCTTTCAAATATGTTTTGTAATTTTCAGAGTATAAGTTTTGTACTTTTTTGTCAAATTTATTCCTAAGTATTTTTATTATTTTTAACGCTATTGTGAATTGAATTGTTTTCTTAATTGCATTTTTGGATTTTTTGTTTATTGCAAGTGTATAGGTATAAATTGATTTTTGTGTATTGATCTTGTATCCTACAACCTTGCTGAACCTATTTATTAGTCCTTACAGTTTTGGGGAGGTTTTTTGTTTTTGTTGGGTTTTTTAGTGGATTTTTTAGGATAAGAACTTTAAAGCTTCGTGACTTTGTGGAAGAATCATTGCTCTCATGAGATTTGTGTTAGAGAATAACTTACTGCTTTCGTAGACCATAAGATAAGACCCAAAATCTAATTGGAAAAGTAAAGAAAGTCTGAAAACCATCAATGCAAACTCTAAGATAAAAGTTAATAGGTCATTGTGGAGGACACTCTCATACTGAGTAACATTAGGGTTGAAGGTGCTGGTTGTTGCTTAGGAAAGGTAAAATTACACTCCAGAACAACCTGTCCAATACAACTTCCTGTGATAGGAGGAAATGTTTTATATCTGCCTTGTCCAAAACAGTAGCCCCTGGCCACATGTGAATATTTAAATTTAAAATAATTAAAATTAAATAAAATTTGAATTTCAGTTCCTCAGTCACACTGGCCACATTTCAAGTGCTTATTAGCCATATATGTCTAGTATTGGACAGCACAGATATAGAAAACATTTCCATCATCACAGAAAGTTCTATCGGACAGTGTTGCTCTAGATTCTCCAGTAAAGCAGCCACTAGGTGTATATAGTTGTGGGCTGGAGGAAAATAAGAGAGGAGAAAAAGGTATTTCCACTTTTAAATGATTCATAAAAAGAACAAATTCAGCATATTAGATGATCCAATTAATGCTTGTATCCATAACTATCACAGAGATGTTAGAAGAAAAAAGGAATTCACAATTTAATGGTCCCTCTGTACTCTCCAAGAAAGGTAGAAATGTGAGTGAGGGAGTAAAATGAAAGAGTTGTAAATTCTAGAGAATCATGGTGTTGAGAATCTAGTGTTGGACTTCCCTGGTGGCGCAGTGTTTAAGAATCCGCCTGCCAATGCAGGGTGCATGGATTCGAGCCCTGGTCTGGGAAGATCCCATGTGCCGCGGAGCAACTAAACCCGTGCGCCACAACTACTGAGCCTGTGTTCAAGAGCCCGTGAGCCACAACTACTGAGCCCACGTGCTTAGAGCCCATGCTCTGCAAAAAGAAAAGCCACCGCTATGAGAAGCCCATGCACCACAACGACGAGTAGCCCCCGCTCGCCACAACTAGAGAAAGCCTGCGCACAGCAAAGAAGACCCAATGCAGCCAAAAATAAATAAATAAATAAATTTTTTTTTAAAAAAAGAAAGAAAGAAAATCTAGTGTTTAGTTTTAAGGGAAAGAGAAAAGTAAAACTCCATGGTGTTATAATACTTTTCTGTGAAATCCTGCAGACTCTCATTGCAGTGACTAAGACCTGGGTTCAAGTGCAAACTCTGCACTTACAGGTGTGACTTTGGCAAGTCACTTAATTTCTCTTTGTTGAGGTTCTCTCTTCTGTAAGATGAGAAAAGACATGTAAAGTACTTAGATGTGCATCTAGCAAATAGTAAGCGTTCAATACACGTTATCTATTATTACCAGAGGGTGAGATAATATTGTATATAAGTGTGATTTGTGCTAAAAACCCATGAAACAGCTTCTCATTGCCTACAGTGTAAAACCTAAGGTCCTCAGTGTGGCCCACAGGGCACAAGTCTGGTCTGTATTTAATGCTTAGGTTTTCTCTCTCAGGGATCCACCTTGAGCTTCAGCTTTATTAACCCCATGCAGCTTGTGTGTAGTTTTCCAAGCACCAAGTCGTTTTATATTTCTACAGCGTACTCATGCCATTCCTTCTGTTGGAAGCCCTTTCCAGTATTCTTGGCCTAATCAACGTGTACTGATCTTTTAGTACTCAAAGAGGTTGGGTAAGGGGCTTCTCCTATGGACTTTCCTTGCTTCTGTACCTACTGTTTTGATTGAAATGATCTGTTTAGGGGTCTGTCTCCACCAATAAGATGAAAACACTATGTGTTAGATACTGTGTTATGCTTTGAGGGCATAAGCAGGAATGACAAAATAATGGTCCCTGCCCCCCATTAAGCAGAATTTGGAAACAGGGAGGAATCTTATCTCTGGTGTTTCTATATCTTCAAAACACAGCACATGCTTGACACATGGTAGGTGCTTAAAAATCTTGAAACAGCCAGAGCCTAACATGTAGAGAAAGGACAGCTTAGCCCAGTACCAAACTTCTTCTTAACATGTTATCTGTTGAGTGTTTTAAAGGAGGAATCGGAGCTAATGAGCAGAATGAAGACATTACCTAGTGTCTCTCAGGCACACTCCACACTTTCAGCTTTCTCTAGCACTTTGTGAGGCCACCAGTCCTCAGATACTCAGCATTGTCTTAGCTACCCATGGGCTCCTGGCTCCCTCTCCATCACAATATCTTCTCCCTTCTGTTGAAATGATTTTATTAAATAAATTAATTCCTTTCTAATTAAACAAAAACTCATTTAACACTTTATAGCCTAAAATTTAGCCTATGTCCCTCTTTCTATAGCATCATCCTTCCTGATACAGAAGTTCAAATGTAAAAATCTCCTCTCATATACAAACAAGGAGCTCTTGCTGTCTGGGATACACAGATGATGCTACCTCAAACAGAGAATTAGCCCCTTGCCCAGTACAGAAGCAATATCTAGACCATAGCAAATTTCTAACAGAAGTACTTGAGAGTCCTGATGACTTAAAGTTAATCTGTTTAATATAAAGTGAAACTGGTTAAAGAGATAAGCTTCTTAAAGAAGATTCATTTAAGAAGAAATTTTAATGCTGGCAATAAAAATTGTCAGCCATATAGAGACGAGGCTGTATGGAGAGAGATTCTGGGAGCCAGTAGAACCTCTAAGCGGTCTCAATTATAGCAATTTGTATTTTTCCTGGATGGGTATTAGTGGATCAGTTTACACATATAATATTATGTCATATAAGTAATAATATTTTGTCAGATACTGTATTTTTACTAAAACAATCCAGGGGTTCCGCAGATAGTTAAGGTTACTTCCTAATGACTGTAGCCACATGACAACTTCTGTTTTTTTTTTTCCAGTACACAGACTCAGATAATCAAGAACAACAATTGTGTGCCACGTTGGATAAAGATGGGTAATTGTTCCCCACCACACTGTGAATCTCATGAAGGTAGGGCCTCAGGCTCATCCATTTCTGGACCTATAATGCCTAACATGGTGCTTGACCCAGAGGAAGAACCCAGAACTTCTTGTTGAATGGGAGAAGGAAGAAGCCCAAGAAAGAAGAGGAATAAAGGAAACAAGAATTATCTCAGGCCCTACAGGACCAAAGATAGTCACTATCCAGAGACTTACAGAGAAGGTTAGGAACAGTAAGTGGTATAATCCATGCCAACCAAATATAAATGGAATCCCATTTGGCAAAAGGTACAATAGTTGAATTAAACTGGTTTTACCAAAAGCTCTACTGTTTCATTTACTTATCTCTTCAGAAGTTGCATAGACTATTGTACATTTTATTGGCTATAAGAGCAATAAACACCTATAATTGAAAACATTGTCATAACAACCCTTTTCCAGTTGTTCATAACTTTCTAAAATTACAGCCTTTTGTTCAGCATTTTCTCCATTTGTTATCAGTCCCAAGGCAACTTTTGGAACTTTGAGAAATAACTCTATGTTATTTTTAATTTAATAAAAGTTAAATCATCGTACTTCCCCCTTAAAATTAAACTCAAAATAGGAGTGAATTATAGAACCAAATACCTTCCCAAGGTGAAACAACAAGAATTTGAGGTTCAAGTTAGGAAATACTAATGATTCACTTTTTCTGAATCTTCAAAAATACATTTTTGTTACAATTTTTACTTTGCCTTTTTACACGGGCCTAATGACATTTTATCTTTAAACTATCCCCAGCCCCAGTGCTAAGTTATGTTTTCCTTCACGGAGGATATAGTTTCATATTCAACCAGCACAGCATTTTCAGGCCTACCAATTAGGTCCGTAGAAGGAATTATCACCGTTCTAGTCATGATGTCTTACCTAGCAAAACTGCAGAATGAAATGGAAAGGCCCACAAAGAGGTTAGGGAAGCAATTCAGTAAAGTAAAGGAAACTGGATGCTGAATTTCGAGAGCACCATTATTATTTGTTGTGCTTTGCATTAATAATTAGTATTTTGCCTGGAGAGGAGATACTTCCGAACTTGGACTTTTGCAGTGATTAAATTTGGAGTTTAATGTTGCCTTTTAATCTTTGTTGGCGCTGGCACTAAGCTTGCTCTTTTACGGCTGGCTCTATTGAACAATAAAAGTAACCATTTGAAAAGTCAAACAACAGGAGTGGTTTTTAGGAAACCAGCAGCCAAACTGATTCACCGCATTAGCCTCCTTCCCAGGGATAAAGCAAGGCTAGGTAGTTGTGGGAGCGGTTGTCCTGGGTGAGAGCAGAATTGTTACACTCAGGATTCTCGACTGCATGTCTGGTCAGGAAAGTTAAAGGATGTCTAGGATGAGAGCAATAATGGAGGTGACCGGACTAGAGCAAGCCCTGAATTAAGTTGGTACATTCAAAGTTGCCATAGAAACCCTGTCTGAATGTCCTCACTTCTGCAGAACTGATTTGATGGTTCAATGCTAATATGCCTTCTTACGTTTAATGACATATGAAATAGAAAATAGATGAATATGGACAAAAGAAAACATACCCTAATGTCTGAAATAAGAATGAAATACTTTTCTGACACTAAGTCGTCTTTTTAAACCGATGACTGAAGAAGAGGTAGCGTGGGGAGCCGTGGCTGAGAACTGTTTAGCAGAGTCTTTCTGCCTTTGCGTCAAATGCGGCACTCTGAAAGGCACTGCTGTAATTCAGCTACCCAGCTTGCACTTGAAGCCAAATGAAATGCAAAGTTGCCTTTCAATAGCAAACCTCACTGAGGAAATGCCAGTTAGCAATTGTGAGAAGTTTCAGCTACTGTATTTTCACATATTCAATTTTACCACTAAAAGTCCGTGAGAAAACATTTGGAGGCTCTTTAACGCTGGTTACATTATCAATTAATCCATAGTGTGTTTTAAATAAATATTTCTATTAACTGTAACAAAAACCGGCATTTGTATTGCTTGCACCTAAATTATCATCATCATTGCAAAGCAGATGCGGGTCGCAAGATGAGGCAGACAATCGGCACTGTAATTTGCCCAGTAACATTGTTTTAGATCTAATTAGTGCTTATGCAGATCCTTTACAAAAATGTGAAAACTGCACCAGGATGTAATTGTTTAATGAATTTAGTGCAAAGCACATCTGCATAAATTCCATTTTCGCTGAAAAAACTAAGTTCAACTGCTATTTGCTCCAGAGCCAAAACATTGTGAATTGTGCCCACTGTGCTTTAGCCCTGCTCTGCTGGCTTGGATATTTCAAATAAATACTACGAAGTTAAAGCCTCCAGCTGCAGACCAACCCATCTGTAGATGTTTGTTATATTTGGCAGTATTGTAAGTGATTGTGCCTTCCTGCTGGGGAAAAAAAAAAAGAAGGGAAAAAAACAAGGTTCTGTCAGCAAAAAAAAAAAGGGTAAATGTTTGAAATATGCATCACCCAACAAAAGTGCAGTTTTGCATCTGAGTCTAGTTTACCTAGCAGTGAATTTTAAACACCTGTTCACACTGAGCCTCCCATATAAGCTAAATAATATCCTTTTTCTCTGTTCTCCCCAACATTTAATTTCTGTTAAAATCACAGAAAATTAAATTGGACACAAGTTTGAGGAAAGTGGAATTTGAGCCTTTCCTTTAAGTTTTCAGAGATTTTACTAGTCACCTTTTGTGACCAGTGTTTAAATATAAAAATCCATAAGGTCTACAAAAAGAGACGAGTTAGTCACGGATGTTTACGTGAGTGGCTAGAAAAGTAATGCTTTTCAGTGTTTGGGGTTTTTTTGTTTTTGTTTTATCTGTTTGGCTTCTGGGTTTTTTGTTTGTTTGTTTGTTTGTGTTGTTGTTGTTGTTTTTGGTGCAGCATAAGTGAACTGCTGAACCAAATCTGTTTGTTCTCTTAAATGACTCCTGTACACAGGGGATTGGTGTGGGATGGCAGGGCTGGGGGATGGGCAGGATGGAGATGTTTGGGTCTGAGCTGGAAGAATTTTCTCCAGTGATAAACTGCAAATATCATTCTCCATCATTCACCTGAATGTTCCAGCTTAAGATGAAACAGCCCTGAAAATCTTTCATTCAATGTTCTGATTAAACTAGCAATGTTTGTGATGTTTTTATTGGTTATCACTTGTAGAGCCAAGTCTCAGGCTCTCTTAGGTTAAGGTTCCCTGGGAAACAGACTCCGAGGAAGCAGAAATGTGCCTGTAGGAAGTTTATGGGGGAATGCAGAGCGTGGGGGACCCATACTTGAGGTGGGGGGGACTGGGGAGAGGAATTGACTTTGGGTACAGTTATAACAGAGGTCTCAGCCAACCGCACGGGGTGCTTTGAAGCTGGGGTGTCCCCTTCAGTTGGCTGAACTGAGGCAAGAGCCCTCAATTTCCACACCCAACAGCAAGCAGGCATCAGGTGTGGGCTGTCCCTGGTCGGGGGGCGTAGGCCTGTGTGAGGCAGCTCCCTTTGGCGGGGGGGCTTCCAGACACTGATTGCCGTCACCACTCCTGGAGGCTGGGGAGATGAGTGCCTCGGTCCTGAGCAGGGATCTTGGTGGTGAATCACACGTGCACTCCAGTCCAGTCCTAACACCCTCGGGTCTGTGTTGTGTAATAACTTCACCCGGTCTGGGAACCGGGCCTCCAGGATTCTCATTGGTCTCTTTACCTGCAGAAACTTCAAGAGGAAGATGAGTGTGATGAACAATAGCTGTAGTTGGTCTAAGCCCGCCCCCACTACCCACCTGTGTTCCCCTCACTCTCAGCCAGCACCTCTGCCAGTACAGATGGCTACCTGGTGGAGCAGACACCTATACCTGAGCCCCACGCTTCAGCCCCTTCTTGCCCTGCACTTCCCGGGTTGTATGGGCTGTGCTTGTCTATCATCAGTATTTGCCAGGGTAGCACCAATAGACACTGACATAGGTCACCTGGGTGGGGAGCAAATTCCCCCCTGCCCCGCTGTGTGACAACAACCCTACCTCCCCCTGATTGATGATCAGAGTCGACTACTTTCACCAGGATAGTGACCCCTTTCCTTGCCTGATCGTCTCTGGGCACCAAGATCCTGGAAGAACCCGTGGCAGCTGTACCTTAAAGTTTAGTGAGACTCTTGCTCTGCCCCCTGGTGGAAGCATTCCCATCCTTGGAACCAAAACTTCTAGCCCCGCAGAATCCAGCACAGAAGGGGTTGGAGACACCAGCTCCCCAAGTGGGTCGCTGGGAGCTCTTTCCTCCGTTCTCTCTACGGTTCCTAGACCTGCGTATCCTACCTACTGGGGACACAATACCATAATACAGTCATTGACTTAAGGTCCTAGAGGATGGTGTCCCATACTTAAAAGGAATTATCTTCAAGCCAGTGCCTAAACTGCTCCTTTACAAGCCAGTGACATCTCTCTATCAGGCCGGCACCTTCTAGGTGGGGCAATATGTGCTGGGACTAGTAGAACCCATGGTCAGATGCTTCTTCCTGCTGCCCCTTCTTTGCTGTAAAGTGGATTGCTTGGTCCAGTGCAATAAAATATGAGCTCCCATGTCAGTGGAACAAACGCTCTGTAGACCTTCAGGTAGTGGCTTAGACGCTGTAAGCAGAAAACCTAACCCATACCTGGAATATGTGTCAATTCTAATCAAGATAAATCACCTCCCCTTCTGGGTGGAAAAAGTACAATGTAATGAAGCTCCCACTAAGTGGCTGCCTGGTCTCTTTGAGGGACTCTGCTCCATCTGGGGCTCAGCATTTGTCTCTGTGGCCTGCAGGTTGGATATTTAGCAGTAGCAGTGACTGAGCCAGCCTTGATAAGTGGGACCCATGCTGCCAAGCCCATACATAGCTTCCATCCCTGAGGTGGTAGCTACAGTGTTTATGCACCAACTGTACTAGCCAACGATAGAGGCTGGCTAACACTGACCAGTGAGTCACCTTGTTTTAGTCATTTAGGGCCTCTTCTGTAGTGGGTGCTCTCTGGTGGGCATTAAAATGTGATAGAAAGACCTTCACTCTTTGTTTTAGTCCCATAGTTCTACACACATGACTCTTCCCCAGAGTCCTTGTCCCTGATGTTTCCTGTCTTGCTTCTTCCAGGCCCCTGGTCTAGCCTTTTGCCATTGTTCATGAGTCTCAGCATGGGCTACTTCTTTTTCCTCAAAAGTAGATAATCAAGATGAGCGTATGCAAAGTTCTTCCTATGAGGGAGGATTTTCCCTTCCTTCTGCCTTTCAATGCCACTCCCAGGAGAGGCTATAACGCAATCACTGTATATTTTTGGCTTGCATCCATAAGCTAACCTGACTCTTCCATAAACTAAGCTTAGCCTTTTTCTTCCTCTTTCAGTTCATTATTAAGGGCTCATGTAGCTCTCATGAGCGTACAAGTGATCATCACAGATGTGAGCTGAGGGAGTTGAGCTGGTATGACAGTGGTGGGTGACACGAATGTCCGGGCCACCTGCTTATGAATCTTCCTTCTGCCCACTTGCCTTACTTATGCCTCATCCTGGATGCACCATTTCTCTATTATGATGGATTGCTCCTAGGCCTGCCAGATCTTATGACTTGGTGGGTCAGACCGAACCCAGATTCTCATGGGCAGTTCTAGCCACATGGTCACTCAATGTCCCATGATTAGGCACTTCATCTCAACCAGGGCCATTAGCATGCCAGGAGCTATTTTTTCAAATGGTATATAATTCTCTGCTGCAGATGGCATGGCCCTGCTCCAGAACCCTAGGGGTCTACATTGTGAATCTCCTACCAGGCTTGTCATAAACTCCACATGGCATATTTTCCCACCACAGATACCTCTAATAACAGAGGGTCTGCTAGTCATATGGTCCAAGCAGCAGGGCTGCTTGCATCACAACTTAGACCTGACACAGAGCTCTTTCCTGACATGGGTCCCACTCAAAGCTGATAGCCTTCCACATCAGTTGATAAGTGTGTCAGAATAGTATTTCCAATGGAGGAAATACTGCCTCCAGAACCCAAAGAGGCTTACCAAATGACGTGCTTCCTTTTAGCGGAGGGAGGTATACAATGCAGTTACTTGTATTTTACTAAATATTCACAAATATGATGGGCTCCTGAATCCTCACAGGGTTTATTTCCCATCCTCTAGAGCACATGTGTCATCAAAGTCTCTATTTACCACATCTTGCTCATGTGGACCAATTAAATTAGTAGACCGGTGTGATATTCCTCAAATATCCAGATGGTCCATGTTGCCTTTGGCCTAAATCATTGCAGAGAGCAGAAGAGTTAACAGGTCTAAGGCAAGACTGTAAATGTATACTGTGGCCCACTCCATGTGAATGTAAACTGCTTCTGGTATTCTCAGCTGATAAGAATGGAAAAGAACACATCTGTCTGATCAAGGCCACATACCATGTATGAGGTTGTGTTTCTCTGCCCTAAAAAAAAAATGATAAAAGGAAAAAACAAAACAAAACAAAAAAACATATCTAGAATAAGAGTAGGAATTGGGACTATTACTTGGTTGAGGTTACAATAGCTCATGCCCTCCAGAATGTGTCTGGTTTTAGTAGGGCCCAGACTGGTGGATTAAATGGGGACTGAGATGACAACCACCATCCCCAGATACTCTAGGCCTTTGTGGATGACACTAATCTCTATTATCCTCCCTAGGATACGAGATTTTTTTCACTTAATATTTTGGCTAAGGAGAGGGAGCCAGTTTCAGAGGCTTCCTATTTGGCCTTATCCACGACAATAGTTACAACTCCACAAAATCACTTACTAAGGAGTCAACGTGAGGTTTAGTCAATGACCAAGGATGCCCATTTCCATTTGACATTTAGAGACTGAGGAAATGACCACCTGGTGAGTTCATGGACCCAGTGGACCCACTGTGAATCAGTCCAGGTCCAGGTCTCCGTTTATTACCTGGCCCCTACACGCCCTAACCTAACAGAAGGAGCTTGATGCTTCTTCAGATCCTTAGGTATCAATGTGAACTTGGACCCCAGGACCAATAATCCTAGAAATGTCTCAGTATCCACTTTCCCTTTTGTATGATTACCTGAGTAAAGGGCTCTAGGTCCCTTTGGGGAAAGACTGGGCAAATCATTATCATATACAATTGCTGTGGTAATGCTGGGCTCTTTCTCCTAAGGATCAAGCTTCTTCCTTAATCAATGGATTCCAGGTCTGGAAACTGGCCCAGGTACAGAAACTGAACAAAGGATCACAATGCTGTATTAGGATGGCTGCCCTCGGCCTCCTAAACACCCACTCTTGATTTAGTTTGATGTGTAGATCAAGCAATACCTTTGTTGGCTGCCCATCTGTCTTGATCCTAGGAATGTCAAGCTCTACTAACCATCACCACATCTCTTTTCTGGTAGTCCTTCTGTCAACTCTGTCCTTGATGCTCACTCTAATAATTGCACCCACCTTGATTCTAATGATTAAATACACCTCTACTGTTTGGGGGTCTTATCCTTGATGCTATCAGAAGGCCCAGTTCAATAACATCTCCCACCGTCAGCCATAGCCTGCAGAGAACAGCCAGCCCTGAACTTCTCATTACTGAAACCTCTTTATGCATCTATTCCATATTTTAGGAGAGGATGTCCTGACATGTCCCCAGAGTACCGGACCCCTATATATCCATTGATGTGGATCTGATCATCATAGGATTTATCTCCTACCTTCTGGAATGTCTCCCAAGGACTCCCAGGTAACATTGTCGGCTGGTGGATTTTTCTGGCTTTTCATAGTATATCCACTCTAGCATGCTCACTTGTCTGAGCCTTTTGATCTCTTCCTCCATAATTTGTCATGGAAATTCTAGCAGTTCTACTCCACTTAGTGTGGCTTATCACTCTCATGCTTCTGAGAGCCAGCCTGACAGTGTACTCCCAGAGCATAATCTCCCAGGGTCCTTGCCAGGGTGTGTAATTCTGTAGCGTGGAAGAGTGTTCCCATATCAGCAAACTCTCCCTTATTGAACTATAATTCTATCCCTCTAGATCTGACACGTTGAGATCCAGCTCCGTATATGTTGTATAAGGGTTCTCCAGAGAAACAGAATCAATAGGATAGATAGATAGATAGATAGATAGGTAGATAGATAGACAAGATAGATAGATGATAGATAAATAGATAGGAGATTTATTATAGGAATTGATTTATGCAATTTTGGAGGCTGAGAAGACCCATAATATGTCTTTTGCAAACTGGAGAACAAGGAAAGCTGGTGGTATAATCCAGCCCAAATCCCAAGACTTGAGAACCAGGGGAGCCAATGATGTAAGTCCGAGTCAAAAGGTCAGAGAATGGGGGACTGATGGTGTAAACTGCAGTCGGAGTCCAAAGCCCCAAGAATCAGGAGCACCAGTGTCCAAAGGCTGGGTTGGATGTCCCAGCTCAAACAAAGAGAGAAAATTTGCCCTTGCTCTGCATGTTTGCTCTGTTCAGGCCCCCGGTGGATTAGATGATGCCCATCGACATTGGTAAGAGTGATCTTCTTTAATTAGTCTACCGACTTAATGTTAATCTTTTCTGGAAACACCCTCACAGACACACCTAGAAATAATGTTTTACCAGCTGTCTGGTCATCCTTTAGCCTAGTCAAGTTGACACATGCAACTAACCATCACACATACTTTCCTAACTTTTGCTACTGCATGTTTGCTGGTTCCTGCAGCTTCTTCAGCATAGAGTCCCCTTCCTCACTTACCAGGCCCAGCACTTCCGCAATCAAGTTATATTCTGACTGGATCATAGCTGTTGATCTGATTGAGAGTTGATGTGGGGCTAGATCCTGAGGTAGGGAGGGGGCACATGTTGCCCTGCAAAGCGGAGACCTCTGCATCATCCTTATGGAAATGAGAGTCCTGTCTTTCAACAGAGAGACATGGGTCACTTCAGCAGGCCCCTAGGACTCAGGACAATCCAGGTTTTCAGAGTGATCAACGCAAATGTCTAAATCCTAAATCTCAAGTTCCCACTTCTTCCCAATCAGGGCCATGATTTAGGCATAACAAACTTGATAGGATTGAAAATCCCATCTTCTCTGGAGCTTCATTAACCTTGTAATTAAATTAAATTAAGCCTTGGGTAAGATCCTTAGCTTTTTTCTTTTCTTTTCTTTTCTTTCTTTCTTTTCTTTTTTTTTTTTTTTGCTTCTGACTGAGAGAGATAAGAACTCTTTCTTTATATGTTGCCAAGGAGGTCCTCTAACTCCCACACTTTGTCTTAAACTGGGGATTATTCACTCATAGCCTTTCATTGTCTTTCTCCAATTCATCGGTAGCACCAGCAAGAGCTGTCTGATGTCATTAAGCTTTTAATCACTACTCTCCCCAGCACCAGTAAACTTCTCAGACACCTGAGAACATCCTAGTTCACCACTGGTAACTCCACTACATGATGCCAGGGGATTCTGGGTGATCTAATTCACAAATCCCATTTCAGAGTAAGTACACTTAGACCTGCATCCTGGCATTAACTGTCTTAGGTCAGGTAATGCATTCTGAGGCAGAGGTTGATGTGCATGGTTTATTAGGGAACCAAGGAATGATACTTGGGAGCGGTTAGAGGGAAGCAGAATTCTGCTCCTTGACAGTCAAGCTCCTCCTGATTCTTAGCATTTCCCACTATTTTAAATAATCCTAAAAAAAAGGGTCTTCATCTTGCACCCTTTATAGAGGTGACCCAGGCTCCTATGGTTTTGAAGTGGATCCTAGGTGAGGTAAGGATCAGGTCATCACCACCATCAGTGTTTTGCTCAAAACATTCTCCTTTCAAATCAGATACGTCCAAGTGTCCCTGTAGTTTCTCTGTTGCCCTCACTCCCCTCTGTAAACACATACAGCCACACAGACACACAGACACACGGGCACTCACACACCCCTCCCAGAACCAGTCCCTTCAGCTATCATGAGACTCATGCTCACATCATTCCCTCTCTAGGGATTTGGGTAAGAGAGAGAGGAACAGAAGGCCCAGAAATGATCATTAGAACATTTTTGTTATGTGTCTGTTTTATTCTTTGCTTACTGTCTACATTGATAGACAAAAGGGAGAAATAAGAGATGGTGGGGGAACCAGCTGTACCCCAGCGGTTTCCTGAATCCATATTCATTCACCAAATTCAGCTTACACTTTGCCAGACAATAGTATGGTTTTCAATGTCTTTCTCTGTTTTGTTGTGTTGTGTTTTGTTTGGGTTTTTTTTTTTCCTCTTGAACAAAATCTCCTATGAATAAAATGTTCTTTCTCAGGAGTGTAACCTACCTCCAAGCCCTGGTGGATTCATGTCACCCTGGAACTCATGGCTCTCTGACAAGTGTTCTTGTAGGACCTAGACCTTCATCTCACTCCTATTCTCACTCTGATTTCCTACCTTTTCTTGGTTTTAGGAGAGATGACAACTGTGGTTCTGTCAATGTTTGTACTCCCTTGACTCTATGAAAAGTTTACGTATTTCAGTTTTAAGGATTTTCCCCCACCTCATATGTGGAAAAAGACAGTAGGACCCAAATGTAATTGGAATTATTTACCAATAATTATTCTATATCCTATTAGAAACCATTTAGAAAATGTAGCATCTTAGTAACATTTACACCATTTGGAGACCCTGAATTTGACAGGATTCAATAACGTAATAGGATTGAGACACTGGAAAGATGTTTAGGGATTATGATGGTGGATCTGTTATATGCACATGTCATCTACATTTCTGATGAAAAACCAAGGTGGGGGGGAGATATTTTTGCCTTATCAGAGCTTATCAAGAAAGCACTGCATATTAGTGCCTCCAAACTAGCCCAATATTGTGTCTGATAGATGAGTAGAGTTATAGTTGAGTGGTAAAGCCATTCAGCAGCCACTAAAAAAAAAGGGGGGGGGGGGGGGAAACAATATCTCTGCTGCTTAATAGAGAACCCTTATGGACTAACCTTCAGAATGACAGTTGGAGAAATGGACATACAACAAGAATGGAGTTAAGAGTGACCAGAGTGGTGTATTCAACCTGGGGAAGCAGACATAACCATTAGCTTTGCTTTCACTTGTGAAGGAGCCTGGCCTGTAGCTCAACCTCTTCTTAGGGGCCCAAAAAGCCCAGCTGGTTCAGATGCCCCTCACCCCAGGAGACTCGGGGGAAGTCTCCCGGTTCCTGTGGCCCCCATGGTCATCTTGTTCCCTTCTCAGTGAGTGGCTCAGGAGCAGACAGGTCACCCAGTTCTGGCCAGGGGTCTCCACTTTCCACACTTACAAAGAAACATAGTGAAAACCAGTTTCTTCCTTCTGTCAGCTGTTGCCATGTCTGCCAGTGTCACGGCCTCATGGAGGTCAGCCCACGTCAGACAAGCAGAGCGGGAAGATGGAACAAACCTGAATTGCTGATGAATTAGCCAACTCTGCACTGTCCTACCTGTTCTCTTTTTTAGGTGAAATGATACTTTTTTTTTTAAATAGACTTTATTTTTTAGAACAGTTTCAGATTTACAGAAAAATTGGGAAGATGGAAAAGAGTTCCCATATATCCTCTCACCTGGTTTCCTCTGTTTTTAAGATCGTATGGTAACTATGTTACAATTAATAACCAATACTGATACAATACTACTAACTAAAGTCCATAGTTTATTCAGATTTCTTTAGTTTTTACCTAATGTCCTTTTTCTGGTCCAGGATCCCATCCAGGACACCATGTTACATTTAGTTGTCATGTCTCTTTAGGCTCCTCTTGGCTGTGACAGTTTCTCAGACTTTCCTGGGTTTTGATGACCTTGACAGTTTTGAGGAGTACTGGTCAAGTATTTTGTAGGATGCCCCTCTATAGGGATTTTTCTGGGGTTCTTCTCATGATTATACAGGGGTTATGAGTTTTGAGGGGAGGAAGACCACAAGAGTAAAGTGCTATCTTCATCACATCATATCAAGGGTACACACTATCAACAGGACTTAACACTGTTGATACTAACCTTGACCACCTGCCTGGGGTAGCATGCGTCAAGTTTCTCCACTGTAAATGTACTTTTTCCTCCCTTTCCACACTGTCCTCTTTGGAAAAACCTCATTAGGAGCAGCCCACACTTAAGGAGCGAGGAGTTAATGCTCCCCTTGAAGGTAGAGTAGTTATATAAATTATTTGGAATTCTTCTGTACAGGAGATTTGTCTCTTCTCCCTCATCATCTATTTATATACTCAATCATTTCTTTACACCATAATGGACTCATGATACTTATTTTATCTTATACTTTGTGCTATAATCCAACACTACTTTATTTTGTTGCTCACATTGTTCCAGCTTTGGTCATTGGAGGAGATAATATGTTTTTTAAAGCTATATTCAGTTGAATTTGGCGGGCGGAGGGGAGGTTTATAACCAAAAAAATCATAATTGATGTAGCTTCTCAAAAGAAGATCTTGCTAGATCATAAGTTAGCAATAAGTTAGCTGTGTAGTGCTTTTAAAAATGTTAGCAAAGTATATGCAAACAGGAACGTTGTCTGAAAACTTCACATTTACCCTTCTTTCTGTATTTCTTGGCCTGACCTAATTATAAAAAAACAAACAAATCATCCAACTCAGGAAAAACATACTGGTCCTTGACCTTCTACTAACTGGCTGAGAGACATGATCCATACAGTGGTCAAATGAGCCAGACCGAAACTGGAACAGCAGAGTCAACTATCCTAGAACATTCTACCATGTGTGTAGATACCGGTCAGTGGTAATGAATTACTTTTGTTAAAAAGAGTGAAAGAACTGGAAAAAATATAATTCAGTGAAAATACATGTGGCAGTGAAAATATCATCTTTTAATACTTGACATCAGAATTTCTTTGGAGACCCTGATGTGTCTGACCCCTGAGCCTGACAGGAGTTTCCTAATCCGTTAAAAGGGAAGGACGATATCTCACTACTGGAGCCACAGCGTTTATTTGTAAAGATAAAAATAAAATGATAACTCCAAAAATGCTTTTAAAACCTTTAATACTAAATAAATCAGAGGTGTGCAGTTTTTATGGTAAAGTTAACTTTCAATTATCCAAGTTTGTGGACTGATCAGGGGAACTGGTATAATTAAGAATATACCACTTCTTTAGTCCCTTTGCAGCACTGGAAAGCTCAGACACACTGCATATTTTGTACAGATGAGACCAAGTAAATGAACATTAAGAGTAGGTGAGAAGAAGAAAACAAGTCAGGAAATGGCAGCAGTATGTGTGTGTGAGTCTGTGCTTGAATGTATGTGAATCTGTGTGTGAATGTGTGTGAGTCTGTGTGCAGATGTGTGTCTTGTGTCCATGTGTAGATGTGTGTGTGTGTGAGCCTGCATGTATAACAGAGATGAGCCTGTATCCAGCCTTGCCTGGTGTTGGTAGCGGCAGCGGAGGTGTGGGACTAATAGAGGCTGAGGGGAGAGTGACAAGTGAAAAGAAGGGAGACGTGGACAGGTGGAGACTAGAATCCAGCTGCTCTTTTCCAGCCTCTGTGGGCAGAGCTGCCTGTCTCCTAACCAACCACACCTCAAGTCATTGTGCAGAGAGGCTCGTGGCAAAGTTCAGGGCCCAGGGGCATCCACTGGTTCCTGGGAACAGCTCTGGTCCCAGCGCCTGAAGTGGCTGTGAGGGGAGAGAAGGGCTCTCCCTCACTAGATAATTCACCAGCTTACTGCGCAAGTCTGAGCCAAATACGGGGTTGCGGCTGGGGAGCAAAATCAGTGTGGCGTAATCAGATGTTAATGGAAGCAAATTTGGTTAAAGCATGGATAAAAGAAATTTCTAATGGCTTATGGGATATTTATAGTTTTGGGAGAGGAGTGATCTTAAAATTTTTAAATAACTGACCATTTCAAACATTGGAATATTTCACACTAAAATCTAGATTTCTGGTTTCCCTTGAAAGTGTGAGATCTGGCAAATCTCCTGCTGAATTCTCTCATGGGGACTCTTCGCTGGAGCTGAATGGTGTCAGCCTTCCCCTCAGTCAGGAGTCTCCGGTTTCCCAGAGTCCCCACACACCTGCTATTGTTCTCAACCTTTTCACCCATTTAAAATACCTGTGTGACCTCAGGTAGCATTTTGAGCTGACAAACCCTATTCTATGACAGAGGGGCAAAGAAACAGTGATGAGAGGTAAGAGAAAGAGATACTGAGAGACTTGACTAAGGGAACCGGGTTTATAGGAGAATCAGCTAAAAGGCTAAAAAAAGGAAAATGGAGTCTTTTAAAAGTTAAAATCTTTTAGATGAATAATACAAATTAGGTAGTTGGAAATATTTCTGATTAAAGATTTTGAGAAAGGATTTTGGAGAAATCCAACAGCTATATTTCTGTGGTGCTAAAACATAGCTACATAAAGAATGAATTAGATGCGCTTTATAATAATAGATTTTGTAAAGCACACATTTACAAAGTTTAATTAGGGTTCAGAAGTGTAGGAAACTCCGAAACAACAACTCCCCCTAGTTTGAGATATTATTATAAAAAATCTTTTAAAAATTAGCCAGAAATCAATTTTCCTGTGCTCAGTTCAGCAGCGGATTCAAATCAGTTGGGTGGATTTCAATTTCCGAAAAGAGAAAGAATCTACTTGGTGTGTATCTCTCCACCCATAAAAAAAAAAAAAAAAAAAGTGATTAAATTCCAGTCCTGGGTATTAGAATTGTAAAAGAAAGAATGTAAAGGGGGTATCTAAGTAAAACAGCCCAGTTTGATTTAAAATATTCCACGTATCTCCCCAAAGCTCTTAATATTTAGGAATAAAATTACTGCAGATGAACTGGAGCCACATGTGGCCAGAGAGGCTGACAGTGAAATCAGCAAGAAGCTGCTTATTCAGCCTCTTCAGACAAAAATGAATTGTTTTGATGAATGAGAATTCTTTAATGAATTACCATATGACATGCCAGTCATTTTTTCAACGTCAAACAGAGAAAGTTTTCATTTGTCTTTTGTTTGGCTACAGCTACTTAAAAGTAATGGAAGGTCATGGTGGCTGAGATAACACTTCCCATTATGACCCTCCAGAGGCAGGATGTGCCTACACTGAACCCAAGAGAACGGGGCAGGATGGGTGAGGTCCTCCTCAAATCTCCAAGTCTCTGCCCTGTTCTTGTTTTCTCTACACGGAGATGTGTGGTGGCATTTAACGAATCCAAAGGGTGATATTTGGATACCAGCAGAATGGCATCCAGAGTTCGCACATTCTACACTGTAGCACAGTGTTACGTAGTCACATTTGAAACTCTAGGTGCGTAGGTCAGGGACAGTGTGTGAAAAACTTGGGGGATGTCAAGTGAGAAGAAGGGTGACTGCTGGAGCCAGAGTTCGGAAGGAGAACACGAGGGCCTCTGAGAGCCCTGGCAAGGCTCTCAAATGGAACCAAAGCACCATCACAACCAAAGGTCTGGAGCTGGGAGGGCAACAGGCAACGAAGCTGCCCAACCAGGCACTTCCCGAGGGCTCAGGTGAGCCAGAGCTCGGTGTGGGCGCAGCATTGAGCAGACCCAGACTTGACCTTTGTAAGGCTGCAACCTTGGCCCCTCTTTAGTGCTCACGTGGACCCTAGTGGTCTTTCCTTCCCTGTATCAATTCCTCTCCCCACTCTCGGTCCATCTGGGTTTTGTGGGACTGGTCCCAGCCCTAATCCCTGAGATGGCTTGTGACCCAGGCCAAGTGGAACACATGGGACTCAACTCCAAGACTTTTGTTGGAAATGTTGGAGAAGGGAAATTTTGCTGGACGTCCTGAGAAGGTAAGACTTGGTAAGGCCATACCTACTGACAGCCATTTGCCACCCTCAGCAGGGTGCTTCCCTAGAGCCAAAACTAACCCACAGGAAAGGCGGGCGGGAGCTCTTAAGAGACCCTACACCCCATCGTACCCAACATCAAGCCTGAATTCCCATCTTTGCTCCAGTCATTTTGAGTTGGAATTTCACTGATTTGCAACTAAAAGAGTCCTGACATGCTTTATCTTAAAGCTGTGGAGACTTAGCAATGACTCAGTAAACAGTTCTGGACAAAGGCGGGAAATTAATAGTGAGTTTGCGAGAAAGAGATGAAAACACATTTCTTAAGGACAACGCTGCCATCTCAGTGAGTCTGCATCTCTCTCTGTCAGAGGTAATCTTCATGGTTTACTCCTTTACAAAACCCTTGCTCTGGATTTCATTAGGCTG
Source organism: Aethalodelphis obliquidens (assembly GCF_003676395.1). Classification (NCBI taxonomy): domain Eukaryota; kingdom Metazoa; phylum Chordata; class Mammalia; order Artiodactyla; family Delphinidae; genus Aethalodelphis; species Aethalodelphis obliquidens. The sequence continues at coordinate 22,881,929 of NW_020837968.1, forward strand.
ATAAAAATCACTTAATTAATTTATTTATTTGGCTGTGTTGGGTCTTCGTTGCAGCGCTCTGGCTTTCTCTAGTTGTGACGAGCAGGGGCTACTCTTTTGTTGCGGTGCGCAGGCCTCTCATTTTCGGTGGCTTCTCTTGTTGCAGAGCATGGGCTCTAGGCGCACGGGCTTCAGTAGTTGCAGCACGTGGGCTCAGTAGTTGTGGTGCATGGGCTTAGTTGCTCCGTGGCATGTGGGATCTTCCTGGACCAGGGATCGAACCCATGTCCCCTTCATTGGCAGGCGGATTCTTAACCACTGTGCCACGAGGGAAGTCCCTAGGCTGATAAAATCACTTTAAACCCATCATTTTAACAACAGACTTGCACGTTAGGAAGGTTAATTAGAAACAACCACAATATAACATGACATAGCCATCACTTAGCCATGGATTATTTCCCATTTCTTAGAAACTAGGTAACTATTTACCCAGTTTGGTGTTGTGAGAAATAAAATATACCAATGAATAGAAATTTTAAAGTTATCATATAATAAAACACACTTAAACTGGACTTCAAAACACAATCAGTATCTCTTTATTTTTTATTTAGGACTATTACACACTGACTCCAGAGTGACTTGATCATGTCTCTCCTCTTTTTAAATCCCTTTGGTACTTCTGATTGGCTTTAATTACCAAGGCCTGCAGAGAGTCCCACAGCCGGCTCCTGCCTGCATCTCTAGCCTCGTTCTCATCACCTGCCAGGTTGGTCGTCAATCAGTTTCTGGAACTGATATGCCTTCACACCTTGCACATCTTATGTTCTTTACCTTTCCCTAGATATCTCAAATCTTAACTTAGGTTCTCCCTTCCCCATTCTCAGACAAGATTAGTGGTCCCTTTGAACCCCTTTTCTCTCCCTACCCTTGCCACACTCAAGGAACTTCACATTGCTTTTTCAATGTCACCTTTCTCTATAGTCTGTAATATCCCCAAGGGCAGGACTGTACTTTTTTTGTTCAGTAGATTGAATAAAGCAGGTTGCCCTTCCCTGTATGGGTGGGCCTCATCCAATCTATTGAAGGCCTGAATTACACCATCAGCTCTCCTGGGTCTCCAGCTCACTAACTGCAGATTGTGGGATTTCTCAGCATTCGTAATAGCATGAGTCAATTCCTTATAATAGATAGATGACAGATAGATAGATAGATAGATAGACAGATAGATAGATAGATAATCTCTAGAGAACTCTAAGACACAAAGGAAGCCTGTTACCTTATAAATTAATTGCAGTGGTTGTGAAATTTTCCCATAAATTTTCTGTTCATGAGAGAAACGGTGTTGCTTTTGCTCTCTGGTTTGTTGGGACTTTCAGGTCATCATGAATTTTGGTGTTGGTAGATATCAGGGATGAGACTTCACAGTAGTCACTGAATCTTGCTTTTGGAGCCAGGAATGCAGCTGGATTGATAATAAAAACATGATCCAGCTCCCAAGGGATAGGGTAAAGAGCTGGCAAGAAGCAAGCAAAGGGCAGCCAGGCTGGGGTTGGGGGCAGGCTTGGTCCTGGTAAGAACTGGAATGAAAGCCAGGACCTGGGCAGGAGACAGTAAGGCCAACTATGACAAAGGCTGGGGCTCTAATTAAAAGCTCATATGGGAGAACAGTCCTGACAACTTCAGATTTCCTCCTTATGGAGAGCAGTTTCTAACTTCCTATCAAGCTGGGATTCCATGGTTCTGGATTTGGACACAGCAGAGCATCTGGGAGCAAATCACGGCAGTACTAGGTAAACCAGGAAGGGGCTGAGAGACACTGAAGCAAAAAGGGACATGCATTAGATCACAAACTTTGAGCTGTATTTCCTTCCTCATCTCCCACTAAATATATAAATATAAATACACACACATATTTGTGGAGAAAATACTGTATTAACTAAATCCCAGAAAAAATTCATTACATGTGTCCTCATGCAGGGGCATCAAGTGATACCCTGGATAAAGTCCAGAATTTTGAATATAAACAGGCACTTTTTAGACCAAATTTATTTATAAAGTCTGAACATATAGCATTACGTTGTGACGTATCAAAGGCATTCCTTAAGGGGTCTGAGATAATATGATACAAGAGCTTTTCTTTATGATTGTCTAATTTCACACAGAAATAGTATAATTTGAAGAAATAAATACCATTTCTCAAAGTGTAGCCCACGGATTACCTGGAAGGGCTTTTTAGAAAATGTAGCTTCCTGACTTTTGCCCCAAAACTACTGAATCAGAATCTCTGGAAATGGGGCCAAAACATGCATTTAAACAGACTCCCCAGATGACTCTGATGTGCAGTAAAGTTTGTGCATAACAATGTCCCCAAGGACATAAGCATGGTCATTAACCTGCCTCTCAAAGATCAGATGCCTACAGTGAATCCTGGTGGCCCCTGGTTTTCATTAATTCTTGAATGAATTTCTAACCTCTGCCTTAGTGCAAAGATTTGGGATTGTTGGTTAGAGTGAGAACTGTATGCTTTAAAACCAGACATGAGGGAGGCAGGGTTGTCATTCTGTTGTGAAAGTTTAGGAATAAGATGTATATTTTCACCAAGTGAGAAGTCCAACCTCCTGCATGAGCTGGAAACCTTGGGAAGAGCCAGTGTCCCTGAGTGAAAAGCACTGACTCATCCTCAAGTACTTCACAAGTTCTTGGTCAGCATCTGCAGTTCACCTTGCAGAAGAGATGTCTGGTGGATTTACCACAATCATTCTCAATGGAGGGCGCTTTTGCCCTCCAGGGGACCTCTGGTAATGTCTGCAGACATACGTGATTATCACAGCTGGAGGAGGGCTTTTGCTGGCATCAAGTGGGTAGACACCAGGGATGCTGCTACACATCCCATAATGCAAATGACCTACAGGACAACAAAGAATTATCAGATCCAAAAATGTCAGCGCTACTGCTGTTGAGAACCCCCCAGGATGAGCTAATTCAAAAGCACACCTGCAGAGAGGTGAGCAGACTGATCCAGTGGGTGGACAATACACCCATCCACACTGGAAAGCCTGTTGCATGGTGCGATGAGAGAGTGGGGTCGGGCAGCCAGAACACTCCCAGAGAGATGTTGTGAGTCCTTGTCAGCATGTTCATTTCCCCCACGGAACAATGAACTCTTATAGGACAGTTTACTTCATCTCCAAATGAATTTTTAAAATCATTTGTTAATCATTCATTCTTTCAGAGAATATTTATTATATGCCTATTTTGTGTTAGATGCTAGAAATTCAACCACAAATAGTGCTTGCCCCATAGCCCACAATCTATAAACTTTTGTTGAATGACTTGCCAATTAAATTTGAGAATTTTTGATGGGTAAGAATATATGATGGGTAAGGTGCTAGAGGGTAAACATTGGATTTTATTGTCTGGTGACAGATATTTATGGTGTAGGAAATACAGGTAAATATTTACCAATTCATTGAAAGCCTACAGACAAAGCAAAACTGGGAATCTCTATTTTAAGAATCTGTGGAAATGTCTAAAATCAAGTGTGAGCAGGTGCTAGGAGTGACTCCAAGACCACTGGACTCACTGCCATTTATTGAGCCCGTACATTCACCTTCACCCTTTCACCCCCACCCTAGGAAGTGTAGCCCCAGGCAGCTTAAAATATGACATCCAGTGTGACAGATACAGACCTGATCACAGCCTCTGAGAGACCTTCACAATGTCTAGGGCCATGTGCGTGAACAAAGGAGGACAGAATACATACAAAGACAGGACAGGAGATGGAGCTTAAGGATAGAAAGTTTTGGCTTGGGAAAGAGAGGTATAGTGAGCAAAACCCTTTGGAAAGACACCTGATTAAGTTACAGTATCTTTCTCTCCCTCTCTTTTTTTTTGGAAGCCATCTTTATTTTATTTTATTTTATTTTAACATCTTGATTGGAGGAAAATCACTCCACGACGGTGTGCAGCTTCTGCCCTACAACAAAGCGAATCAGCTATACATATACATATGTCACCCTATCTCTTCCCTCTTGCATCTCCCTCCCTCTGACCCTCCCTATCCCACCCCTCCGGGTGGTCACAAAGCGCCGAGCTGATCTCCCTGTGCTATGCGGCTGCTTCCCACTATTTTACATTTGGTAGTGTATATATGTCCATGCCACTCTCTCCCTTTCTCCCAGCTTACCCTTCCCCCACCCTGTATCCTCAAGTGCATTCTCTAGTAGGTCTGCATCTTTATTCCCGTCTTATCCCTAGATTCTTCTGACCATTTTTTGTTCTTTCTTTTTTTTTCCTTAGATTCCATATATATGTGTTAGCGTACGGTATTTGTTTATCTCTTTCTGACTTACTTCACTCTGTATGACAGACTCTAGGTCCATCCACCTCACTACAAATAACTCAGTTTCATTCCTTTTCATGGCTGAGTGATATTCCGTTCTATATATGTGCCACATCTTCTTTATCCATTCATCTGTTGATGGACACTTAGGTTGCTTCCACATCCTGGCTATTGTAAATAGAGCTGCAATGAACAATTTGGTACATGACTTTCTGAATTATGGTTTTCTCAGGGTATATGCCCAGTAGTGGGATTGCTGGGTCATATGGTAGTTCTATTTTTAGTTTTTTAAGGAACCTGCATACTGTTCTCCATAGTGGCTGTATCAAATTACATTCCCACCAACTGTGCAAGAGGGTTCCCTTTTCTCCACACCCTCTCCAGCATTTATTGTTTGTAGATTTTTTATCATGGCCATTCTGAGTGGTGGGAGATGATATCTCATTGTAGTTTTGATTTGCATTTCTCTAATGATTAATGATGTTGAGCATTCGTTCATGTGTTTGTTGGCAATCTGTATATCTTCTTTGGAGAAATGTCTATTTAGGTCTTCTGCCCAATTTTGGATTGGGTTGTTTGTTTTTTTGATATTGCGCTGCATGAGTTGCTTGTATGTTTTGGAGACTAATCCTTTGTCAGTTGCTTCATTTGCAAATATTTTTTCCATTCTGAGGGTTGTCTTTTCATCTTGTTTATGGTTTCCTTTGCTGGGCAAAAGCTTTTAAGTTTCATTAGGTCCAATTTATTTATTTATGATTTATTTCCATTTCTCTAGGAGGTGGGTCAAAAAGGATCTTGCTCTGATTTATGTCATAGAGTGTTCTGCCTATGTTTTCCTCTAAGAGTTTCATGGTGTCTGACCTTACATTTAGGTCTTTAATCCTAAAGTTTATTTTTCTGTATGGTGTTAGGGAGTGTTCTAATTTCATTCTTTTACATGTAGCTGTCTAGTTTTCCCAGCACCACTTACTGAAGAGGCTGTCTTTTCTCCATTGTACATTCTTGCCTCCTTTATCAAAGATAAGGTGACCATATGTGTGTGGGTTTGTCTCTGGGCTTTCTATCTTGTTCCATTGATCTATGTTTCTGTTTCTGTGCCAGTACCATACTGTCTTGATACTGTAGCTTTGTAGTATAGTCTGAAGTCAGGGAGCCTGATTCCTCCAGCTCCGTTTTTCTTTCTCAAGATTGCTTTGGCTATTCAGGGTCTTTTTTGTTTCCATACAAATTGTGAAATTTTTTGTTCTTTTTCTGTGAAAAATGCCAGTGGTAGTTTGATAGGGATTACATTGAATCTGTAAATTGCTTTGGGTAGTAGAGTCATTTTCACAATGTTGATTCTTCTAATCCAAGAACATGGTATATCTCTCCATCTATTTTTATCATCTTTAATTTCTTTCATCAGTGTCTTATAATTTTCTGCATACAGGTCTTTTGCCTCCTTAGGTAGGTTTATTCCTATCTTATTCTTTTTGTTGCAATGGTAAATGGAAGTGTTTTCTTAATTTCACTTTCAGATTTTTCATCATTAGTCTATAGGAATGCAAGAGATTTCTGTGCATTAATTTTGTATCCTGTTACTTTATCAAATTCATTGATTAGCTCTAGTAGTTTTCTGGTAGCATCTTTCGGATTCTCTATGTATAGTATCCTGTCACCTGCAAAGAGTGACAGCTTTACTTCCTCTTTTCCAATTTGGATTCCTTTTATTTCTTTTTCTTCTCTGACTGCTGTGAATAAAACTTCCAAAACTATGTTGAATAATAGTGGTGAGAGGAGGCAACCTTGTCATAGTGTATGATCCTTTTAATGTGCTGTTGGATTCTGTTTGCTAGTATTTTGTTGAGGGTTTTTGCATCTATGTTCATCAGTGATATTGGCCTGTAGTTTTCTTTCTTTGTGACATCTTTGTCTGGTTTTGGTATCAGAGTGGTGGTGGCCTCATGTAATGAGTTTGGGAGTGTTCCTCCCTCTTCTGTATTTTGGAAGAGTTTGAGAAGGATAGGTGTTAGCTCTTCTGTAAGTGTTCGATAGAATTTGCCTGTGAAACCATCTGGTCCTGGGATTTTGTTTGTTGGAAGATTTTTAATCACAGTTTCAATTTCAGTGCTTGTGATTGTTCTGTTCATATTTTCTGTTTCTTCCGGGTTCAGTCTCAGAAGGTTGTGCATTTCTAAGAATTTGTCCATTTCTTCCAGGTTGTCCATTTTATTGGCATAGAGTTGCTTGTAGTAATCTCTAATGATCCTTTGTATATCTGCACTGTCAGTTGCTACTTCTCCTTTTTCATTTCTAATTCTATTGATCTGAGTCTTCTCCCTTTTTTTCTTGATAAGTCTGGCTAATGGTTTATCAATTTTGTTTATCTTCTCAAAGAACCACCTTTTAGTTTTATTGATCTTTGCTATCATTTCCTTCATTTCTTTTTCACTTATTTCTGATCAGATCTTTATGATTTCTTTCCTTCTGCTGACTTTAGGGTTTTTTTGTTCTTCTGTCTCTAATTGCTTTTGCTGTAAGGTTAGGTTGTTTATTTGAGATGTTTCTTGTTTCATAAGGTAGGATTTTATTGTTATAAACTTCCCTCTTAGAACTGCTTTTGCTGCATCCCATGGGTTTGGGGTCATTGTGTTTTCATTGTCATTTGTTTCTAGGTACTTTTTTATTTCCCCTTTGATTTCTTCAGTGATCTCTTGGTTATTAAATAGTGTGTTGTTTAGCCTCCATGTGTTTGTATTTATTACAGATTTTTTCCTGTAATTGATATCTAGTCTCATAACGTTGTGTTCAGAAAAGATACTTGATACGACTTCAATTTTCTTAAATTTACAAAGGCTTGATTTGTGAACCAAGATATGATCTATCCTGGAGAATGTTCCATGAGCACTTGAGAAGAATGTGTATTCTGTTGTTTTTGGATGGAATGTCCTATAAATATCAATTAAGTCCATCTTGTTTAATGTATCATTTAAAGCTTGTGTTTCCTTATTTATTTTCATTTTGGATGATCTGTCCATAGGTGAAAGTGGGGTGTTAAAGTCCCCTACTATGATTGTATTACTGTCAATTTGCCCTTTTATGGCTGTTAGCATTTGCCTTTTTTATTGAGGTGCTCCTATGTTGGATGCATAAATATTTACAATTGTTATATATTCTTCTTGGATTGATCCCTTGATCATTATGTAGTGTCCTTCTTTGTCTCTTGTGATAGTCTTTGTTTTAAAGTCTATTTTGTCTGATATTGGAGAATTGCTACTCCAGCTTTCTTTTGGTTTCCATTTGCATGGTATATCTTTTTCCATCCCTTCACTTTCAGTCTGTATGTGTCCCTAGGTTTGAAGTGGGTCTCTTGTAAACAGCATATATAAGGGTCTTGTTTTTGTATCCATTAAGCCAGTCTATGACTTTTGGTTGGAGCATTTAATCCATTTACATTTAAGGTAATTATTGGTATGGATGTTCCTATTACCATTTTCTTAATTGTTTTGGGTTTATTATTGTAGGTCTTTTCCTTCTCTTGTGTTTCCTGCCTAGAGAAGTTCCTTTACCATTTGTTGTAAAGCTGGTTTTGTGGTGCTGAATTCTCTTAGCTTTTGCTTGTCTGTAAAGCTTTTAATTTATCCATTAAATCTGAGTGAGATCCTTGCTGGGTAGAGTTATCTTGGTTGTAGGTATTTCTCCTTCATCACTTTAAATATGTCCTGTCACTCCCTTCTGGCTTGCAGAGGTTCTGCTGAAGGATCAGTTCTTAACCTTATGGCGATTCCCTTATGTGTTAGTTGTTGTTTTTCCCTTGTTGCTTTTAACATTTGTTCTTTGTATTTAATTTTTGATAGTTTGATTAATATGTGTCTTGGTGTGTTTCTCCTTGGATTTAACCTGTATGGGACTCTTTGTGCTTCCTGGACTTGATTAACTATTTCCTTTCCCATATTAGGGAAGTTTTCAACTATAATCTCTTCAAATATTTTCGCAGTCCCTTTCTTTTTCTCTTCTTCTTCTGAGACCCCTATAATTCGAATGTTGGTGCATTTAATGTTGTCCCAGAAGTCTCTGAGACTGTACTCAATTCTTTTCATTCTTTTTTCTTTACTCTGCTCTGCAGTAGTTATTTCCACTATTTTATCTTCCAGGTCACTTATCCGTTCTTCTGCCTCAGTTATTCTGCTATTGATCCCTTCTAGAGAATTTTTAATTTCATTTATTGTGTTGTTCATCACTGTTTGTTTGCTCTTTAGTTCTTCTAGGTCCTTGTTAAACGTTTCTTGTATTTTCTCCATTCTGTTTCCAAGATTTTGGATCATCTTTACTATCATTATTCTGAATTCTTTTTCAGGTAGACTGCCTATTTCCTCTTCATTTGTTAGGTCTGGTGGGTTTTTGCCTTGCTCCTTCATCTGCTGTGTGTTTGTCTTCTCTCCCTTTCCTTTTAATAACCAAACTCCCCAAGTTTTAGCTGAGCAATGGCTACCCAGATAAAGATTTTGTTTCCACCACCTCCCCAGCAACTGATATGGTCATATGAATGGATTCTGGCCAGTAGGACGTGAGTGAAATTAACATCTGCTAGTTTGGGTTTACATAATTAAAAGGAAGCTGTTTGCTCTGGGTTGTGGATTGAATGTTGTGTCCCCCCCCAAAATTCATTTGTTGAAGCCCTAACTCTCAAGTAATGATATTAGGAGGTGGGAATTTGGGGAGGTAATTACATGTAAATAAGGTCATGAAGACAGGGACCCATTACAGGATTATGGCCCTTATAAGAAGACAAAGAGATGAGAGCCCTCTCTCTCTGCCATGTGAGGATACCACAAGAAGATGGCTAACGACAAGCCAGGAAGAGGGCCCTCATCAGAACTTGATCCCACTGGCATTCTGATCTCAGACTTCCAGCCTCCAGACTGAGAGAAATAAATATCTGTCATTTAAGCCAGGGGTCCCCAAACCCCAGGCCACAGACTGGTACCAGTCCATGACCTGTTAGGAACCAGGCAGCACCGCAGGAGGTGAGTGTGGGCTAGCAAGTGAAGCTTCATCTGTATTTACAGCCGCTCCCCATCACTCACATTACCGCCTGAGCTCCACCTCCTGTCAGATCAGTGGCGACATTAGATTCTCATATGAGTGCAAACCCTACTGTGAACTGCACATGCGAGGGATCTAGGTTGCGCGCTCCTTATGAGAATCTAATGCCCGATGATCTGAGGTGGAGCTGAGGAGGTGATGCTAGCACTGGGGAGTGGCTGCAAATACAGATTATCATTAGCAGAGAGGTTTGACTGCACTGAGACCATAATAAATCAATTGCTTGCAGACTTATATCAAAACCCTATCAGTGACTGGGAAGTGACAATTAAACTGCATCTGGTGGCAGGGTTTATAGTGGCAAGTGAGTTGATGTACTTCAACTGTACAGCTGCTTCTGGTAGCAGGTTTTAAGTCAGAATCTGACACTTGTTTTAGTCCGCACTTGGCCCATCCATTATTTTGTTTACCACTTCTGTCCGCATCTTGTTCCCTCACTGCACACTTGTCTCAATCACAGTTTTGGTAAGCCCCCAAGCTAACCCTAGCCAAAATGAGTAAAAAGAAAACAAATGTCGCTAGAGAGATTCTTTGAAAAGGGGGAAAGACCCAATGATGAGACAGCAGAAAACTCTAAGACTGCCAACGAAAAGAAAGCTGCATTTTAAAGAAAATACCAAGAGTCCTACTTAAATTACAGATTCATTGCAACAGGTGATTCACATTCTCCAAGCCCACTTTGTATGATATGTGGCAACCAGCTCTCCAACAAAGCCATGAAACCTTGAAAACTGCTTCGCCACATGGAGACAAAGCACCCTGCATTAAAAGACAAGCCTTTGGAGTTTTTCAAAAGAAAAAAATAAGAACAGAAGCAATTACTGAAGGCCACCACTTCATCAAATGTGTCTGCACTGAGAGCATCATTCTTAGTGACTAAATGCATTGCTAAAGCTAAGAAGCCCTTTACTATTGGTGAAGAGTTGATCCTGCCTGCTGCTAAGGACATTTGTTGTGAATTTTTAGGAAAGGCTGCAGTTCAAAAGGTGGCACGTGTTCCTCTTTCAGCTAGCACCGTAACTAAACAAATTGATGAAATAGCAGAGGATATTGAGGCACAGTTGTTAGAGTGGATTAATGAGTCACCGTGGTACGCAATCCAGGTTGACAAGTCTACTGATGTTGACAACAAGGCAACAATGCTTGTTTTTGTGTGATATATTTTTCAGGAGGATGTGCACGAGGATGTTATATGCACGTTTGTTGCCAACCAACACCACAGCTGCAGAATTATTCAAGTCTTTGAATGATTACATATCAGGAAAACTGAATTGGTCATTTCGTGTTGGTATATGCACGGATGGAGCGGCTGCCATGACTGGACGGCTTTCTGGTTTCACTACTCAGGTCAAAGAGGTCACTTCTGAATGTGAGTCTACACACTGTGTCATCTATAGAGAAATGCTGACTAGCCAAAAAATGTCACCTGAACTTAACAATGTTTTGCAGGATGTGATTAAAATTATCAACCACATTAAGGTACATGCCCTTAACTCACGTCTGTTCGTGCAGCTCTGTGAGGAAATGGACGGAGAGCACATACATCCTCTCTTATACGCAGAAGTGAGATGGATTTCTAAAGGTAGATCACTGGCCAGAGTTTTTGAGTTACAAGAGTTGCTCCAGAGATTTTGTTTAGAAAAACAGTCACCACTGGCAGCACATTTCAGTGACACAGAATGGGTCGCAAAACTTGCTTACTTGTGTGACATATTCAACCTGCTCAGGAACTCAATCTGTCACTTCAGGGGAGAACAATAACTGTGTTCAAGTCAGCAGATAAAGTGGCTGCATTCAAAGCCAAACTGGAATTATGGGGGATGACAATTTAACACTGGGATTTTTGACCGTTTCAAACATTAGCAGAGATTTTGAAAGAGACTGAGCCAGGGCCTTCTTTCTCCCAGTTGGTGCATGATCACCTATCTCAGCTTTCAAAAGTGTTTAAGCATTACTTCCAACCACAAAAGACCCCTGAACTGGGAAGGAATGGATCCGCGACCCGTTTGTGAATAAGTCAGATGAATCGACTTTGTCTGTGCTAGAAGAGAATCAACTTCTTGAGATCGCAAATGATGGTAGCCTTAAAAGTATGTTTGAGACAACTTCAAATCTCCAGTCAAGGTGGAATATCCTGAGATTGCCACGAAAGCACTGAAAAGCCTGCTTCCATTTCCAACATCCTATCTTTGTGAAGCAGGGTTTTCTGCAGTGACAGCAACCGAAAGGAGATTACACAGTAGACTGGACAGAAGCAACACACCTTGGGTGTCACTGTCTCCCATCACCCCCAGATGGGACCATCTAGTTGCAGGAAATGCAATTCCACTGATCTGTATTATGGTGAGTTGTATAATTATTCCATTATATATTACAATGCAATAATAATAGAAATAAAGTGCACAATAAATGTAATGTGCTTGAATCATCCCGAAACCATCCCTGCCCACCCCCCAGTCCATGGAAAAATTGTCTTCCACGAAACCGGTCCCTGGTGCCAAAAAGGTTGGGGACTGCTGGTTTAAGACACTCAGTCTACGGTATGTTGATATAGCAGACCCAGCTGGCTAATGCACTCTGCTTCCTTTTTCCCTCTTCCTGAGGGCTGGAACACTGATGTGGTACTTGTGAGCCAGTTTTCGCCACGTGGATGGGGGCAGGCAACAAGAGAGAAGGACCTGGGTCTCTGGGGTAACATTGTGGATCCGGCCAACACACCACTGCGGATGCCCAGACACCTCAGACTTTTATGTAAAGGAGAAATTAATCTTCTATCTGGTTTAGCCCTTGTTTTGTTTTGTTTGTTTGTTTTTTGCGGTACGAGGGTCTCTCACTGTCGTGGCCTCTCCTGTTGCAGAGCTCAGGCTCCGGACGCGCAGGCTCAGCGGCCATGGCTCACGGGCCCAGCCGCTCCGTGGCATGTGGGACCTTCCCGGACCGGGGCACGAACCCGCGTCCCCTGCTTCAGCAGGCGGACTCTCAACCGCTGCGCCACCAGGAAAGCCCTAGCCCTTAGTTTTATCTCTTTAAAAACAGCCAAACCAATGTACTAATTAAAAAAAGTAAGTTTCAAGGGACTATGATGAAAATGCACACGAATCCCGGGTGACCCAGCCATTGCTGCCTTTATACGGAGAGGGCTCTCATCATATTGTAACAGTCAGCAGTGGTTTCCAGATGACGGGCTACGGACCGGCTACAGCAGTATCAGCCAGCCAACGAGTTTCTAAAATTTCTGAAGGGCTCTAACCTCTCTTATTTTATCCAGATAGTCCTGATGTGTGGCTCCTCTTCTCAGGTATGTGCCCCTTTCTGCATCTGCCCTTCTTCTCTGTGTTAGAACCTGCTGGGATTCTTTTCTCTTGCTCCCAGTCTTTGGCTTCTCAGCAAGTACACACCTTTCTCAGGTGCGGGGTCACAGCCCCTTCAAATATGAGGCCCTCCTCCCACCAGCCCCAGCCTGGAGGAGCTCCCACCAGAGCAGCTTGCTCTCCTCTGCAGTGCTACCCTCCCCGCCAGGAAGATGACTAGAACATGGAGGGGAGTGTGACAACAAGAGCCCCTGCCTGGCTGGGTGATGCCCCATCCTGTCCTGCAATGGCAAGGGAGAACCAGCTGGCCTAGTTCATAAGCCCCAGAGAGTCAAGGCCACCAGGCTGGAGAAGGAAGTTTCCAGGAGGGTTTCCTATAGTTCCAGGCACATGTTGCAGGCATGGCATAGGTCCCTGTGCAGTCCCTCAGGAAATGAGCTGCCACCCATGGAAGGTTGAACCCTGGAGAATTCTAGTTACTTCCTTGAATTACTCCAGAGTACCTCTTGGAGATGCCCTGACAAAGATCCCCAGGGAATCCCTCCAAGCCACTTGTTTCCTCTGGAGGGCTTGTTACAACACAGATTGCTGGACCCCACCCCAGAGTTTCCTGTGTGTCTGACAAGTTCCAGGTGATGCCAAGGCTGATGGTCTAGGGATCACACTCAGAACCACTGCTCTACTGCTGATGCCTTGGGGAGAAAGTAGCTGTGGGAACTTCCTTATGCAGCTCATAGACTGAGTAATTCTCTACAGGTTGGAAAAAAAAAGTGAAGGAGTGGGAAGGGCACGGAGAAAACAGGAGACAACACAATATCACAGACTATGGAATCCAACAGAACTCTTTTGGATCTGATTCTGTCCTATACTAACTGTGTGACCAATATCACTGGAACTTCATTTCTTTTCTTTAAAACTGGGGATACAGCACCCATTTAATAGGATTGTTGAGCGGACTGAGTGAAGTAGTGTCTGCAGGGACTGACTGAGATACACAGTAGACAGCCAGGAAATGGTATTTAAGCCGCTCCCTCAGTTTCCCACAATGTTCCCCTTATAGCTTCATGACATTATTCAGAAACTCCTGAGGCACTAGACCCCATACATGGATTGACTCCTTTCTTAGTTCTGAGTCTCAAAGTAAGGGGAAGTGCTTACCCTTCTTAGTTTACACTGTAACATTCTCTAAACAGTATTTTCCACTTTAATAGTTTTACTTGATCAACTCAGCCACTAAACAGAAAGAATTAATTCTATTTTCTCTAAAATTACATACAAAGGGTATGTTTTCCAGGAAGATGTGCTTATAACTTCTGTGATTTACATCAGCAACTCACTTGCCTGGTTGGGAGTTTTAGTGATCCTTTCCAGCGAAAAAGTGAGAGGAAGAGAAATAACTAAAGTCTATAAAATTCCAGCCTCAGTACTCTCCCATATCTCCAAGCAGCCTGCCAGCATCCACCCCCGCACAAATAAACCACTAAAACTCAGTTGCCTGTCTCTGCTGAGCTCTCAGCTCCTGTCCCTAGAGCCTCCTGATAATTGATCATGCCTCTCTTAGTTTTTTAAGAGGTGATTGTACAATTCATAGACTACCTGGATGTTTTGCTTCTACTTTTTCTCTTCGTGGGAGCCATTTCTTTTTTACCTCTTCAAAAAACTAGTAGAGAGTTTTGTATACAGTGGGATCAATAAATATCATTATCTGGCTGAATAATGTCTTCTGCCTGCCTTTTTTTAAAATCTACTGTTTTTTATTTATTTTTGGCTGCATTGGGTCTTCGTTGTTGTGCGCGGGCTTTTCTCTAGTTGCAGCGAGTGAGGGCTACTCTTCATTGCGGTGCGCGGGCTTCTCATTGCAGTGGCTTCTCTTGTTTGCAGAGCACTGGCTCTGGAGTGCGGTCTCAGTAGCTGTGGCGCACGGGCTTAGCTGCTCCGCGGCATGTGAGATCTTCCCAGACCAGGGATCGAACCCGTGTCCCCTGCACTGGCAGGTGGATTCTCAAACACTGTGCCACCAAGGAAGTCCCCTGCCTGCCTTTTTAACATTTTCCTGTTCATAAGCTCCAGAGGAGTCAGAAAAAAATGAAAGCAAAACATGTAGTGCTTGTTAGCCAACTCTGACAAACATATGGCGGAAGGGCTTACTTACAAAAGTCAGAAAGATGAATGTCAGTGGCCTGGGAACCATCTCAAAGAATTTCCAAACCTAAACCATCCAGGCTCTTCCCTTCCCACTGTCGCTGGGTGGGGCTTGGTAATTTCATGTCCCCTCCCAATTATTTTACCTAATGGCTTTCCCATAATGGTCATCAACTAGTTTTGCAAACATTTTTCTCCAGAGCACGGCCCTGAGCAATGATGAGTCAAGGTTCTGCGGAGGTAAACAAACTGGTCAATGAGGGGCACATGGTGGGAACCAAAGTGGTCTATTAGGGCAACAGGGGAGCAGAAGTAGCCAGAGGACATGGCTTCACCATAACCTTCATAATTCACAGCCTAACTCCTTCCATTGTTTCCTCTCTCAGGGAATAATAGCACCACCATCCATCTAGCTGATCAAGCCAGAAGTCCAGGAGTGATTTCTGGCATCTCTCGCTCCCTTAAAAGCTCCCCATATTCAATCTAGCATCATGTCCTACCAATGCAATTTTACCTCTTAACTATCTCTCACATCTGTCCATTTCCTGTTACTTCTGCACCACCCAGTCCAAACCATTGCTTCTCATCTGGAAACTGATAGTCTCCCATCTGCCCTGCCTGTAGCTATACCCGTCCCCTCTAATCTCTCCTCTGCACTGCAATGGAATGGACTTTCAACATGCCATCTGATCATGTTACATCTCTTCCTAGAATCATTCAGTGACTTCCATTTGCTTCTAAGATAGAGACAAAACTTCACCTGGCCCTGGATGGTTTGGTCCCTGCCTACATTTCCAGTCTTACCATTCACACAGTGCCTGGCATATAAGAGCCCCTCAATATTTGTTGAGTAATGAATATGCCACATCTAGCTGCTGATCAAATGAATAAATCAATGAATGAATGGATAAATGAGTATGCCATCTTCCCCTTAGGACTGTGTAAAATAATCTCTCTATACATCAATGGAATCTTGTCGGAATCTTCATGCATGACAACAGACACAAGGCTCTAATTAAAAGTTAAGTTCTACTGTGTTCCAGTGTTCTGGATCTTAATTTGCTTCTCTCATCCTGTACCTAACTCTTGGCTCCCTTTTCATAACACAATGAATTGTGAACAATTCTATCATCTCACGCATTTATCTTGATATATAATCTTATTTCTCAGGAGTTTTTAACTCAGCTGTCTTCTGAATACATTTTAATTCTCTATTATGGCTCCAGTGTCCCTCCAATATTGCCTGTCCCTTGGGGCTGTCTTTTCCTTCTTCCTACATGAGCAGTTCCCATCTGATCTGCCCTAGGATCACAGGAGAGACCCACACATAAGCCAAGGCTCTGAATTTTTCAGATGTCAGGGTCACCAACCCTAGAGACATTAGCTCATAATCTCTTGGAAAAGTCCAAGAATCCATAGTTTAACTAGCTTCCAGACAACTTATTGTGCTGCATGTGGGCCATAGCCACCCCAGTATTTGCCTAGGAGTCCCTCTACTGATTCTCTGCTCTCAGCTCCATGTCTGCAGGCCAGGATGGCAACTTTTCTATACCAGAGTCTTGGAAGTCTAAAAAATAGCCATCCCTCTGATACAGTATTTCTTGAACCATCAAAGTGTTATTGAACAAAATTTCACCAATAACATAGTCCAAACTTTAGCACAGGCCAGAATTTTAATAGAACAAGAAGACAATAGGAATCTTTCTTCAGACTGTATGCTCAATGTCATGAAATACATGATCAGTTTATACTTTAAAACTCTGGTTATCACTCACATAAAAGAATGTCTTGTGAAGATCTTAGCACAGAGTCTGGTACAGCATAGGTGATCAATAAATACTTTTTGAATGAAGAAGCAATTCAAATGTATACTCCCCCACCAAAAACCACTCTCTCTTATTAATGGATTGCCTTTGAAATCAGGGCTGGCAACTGCCCAGACAGATGTCCTTACAAGCATCTTCCCACTCTGTATATTTAGAAATTGAGAGCCAAACTCCAACCAACTGAATCCTATCCTACTGAGAGTGGAGTTATTTGTTGAGCTCAGTATCTGGGCTTCTATTGAGATGAAATATTAATCAGACCATTGAGTTTTGAAATGCTCTCTTTTTGTATATAAAACTATTAAACTACACTTAAATCCAAGGGCTTGCACATTTTACTCTGAATGCCTTACCAATCAAATGTTGAAATAGCCTTGCTTTGAAGTCAAATTAATGTTTCTTTCATATTTGGAAAGACAAGTGATAGTACGTTAAGGCTGAAAAATGGCAAAGTATCATGGAATGCTGACTCTCTCCCCTGAATCTAGTCTGGATGGAGACACCACAGAAGAGATAGAGAGGCTGAGGTTGGAGGGTTACAAAGCTGAGCTCAACAGCTAGCATAGGAGGAATGTGGCCTGGAGTTGAAGGCCAGAGCCACGGGATCCCTTCCTTCCTCTTGTTCCCCTTTCTGGCCTTGAATTTGCTTGCAAAGATCATTTTGTGCAGCAATATTAACCCAGCACCTAGGAAAGGTGGAACTGGACAGGTAATATGATGGCAATGTCAGTGCTTGCTAGAATAGAAAACAGAGAGTAAAGGCAGGCAGGCTAGCTGGCAGGAGTCCAAGCATTTTCTCCCTGTCACTCACCCATGACCACCTCATCTGGGACAGAAGTAGTGGGAGATCCCTGGGGACGGATGATATCTAAAGTAGGGAAAACAGGGAGTGGTTGAGCAAGAATGCAGCACAAGTGTCTGTTCACCTTGAGGAGCAGCCCTGTCCCCCAGACATAAACTAGCCTGGAAAGCATAGCAAGGTTTTCTCCCTCCCAAGGCAAACATTAGTAATCAATGCAGTTGAGAGTCCCAAAAGAAGAAAACATAAACTCATAGAGAAAAATAAAACAGAGAAAGCAAAAGTAATGGGAAAAAGAATTTAAAATGAGCATAATTAAGAACTTCCAACTTAAAGGAGGATACAGTATTGGACACCAGGAAGAGAAACAAGTGCCTATGAAGATAAAGGCATTAGATATATTGTGTGCAGAAAAATATAATTTTCCAAGTAAGAGATTCAAAGATATCAGAATGGATGCAGCTAAAGAAAGATTTAATGAACTGGAAAATCAGGTCAAGGAACTCTCAAAGAAAACATCAAGAAAGGAAAGAATGAGAGAAAAGTTAAGAAATATGGAAAACAAAAGTAAGACTGTCCCTATCTGCATAATAAGGATCTCTAAAGGAGTGAAATAAATGAATAAGGACATGGGCTTCCCAGGTGGCGCAGTGGTTGAGAGTCCGCCTGCCGATGCAGGGGACACGGGTTTGTGCCCCAGTCTGGGAGGATCCCACATGCCATGGAGCAGCTGGGCCTGTGAGCCATGGCCGCTGAGCCTGTGCGTCCAGAGCCTGTGCTCCACAATGGGAGAGGTCACAACAGTAAGAGGCCTGCGTACCACAAAAAAAAAAAAAAAAAAAAAGAATAAGGAGAAAAATATTTGAAGAAATAATTTCTCAGAATTAGAGAAAGAATGTTTAGATTGAAACACCTCATCCAGTGCTAAGCAAGACTAAAATGGATGGGGAAAAAAACACAATTAGACACATCATAGTGAAATTTAAGAATATCAAAGCTAAAGAGAACATTTTAAATGCTTACAGGGAAAGAGCAGGTCACCTTAAAAAGAATGGAAACAAGATTGATATCAGGATTCTAAATAACAATGAAGAAATATCTTTAAAGTATTGAAAGTAAGAAACTTGGAACTTAAACATTTCTATTCAGTCAATCTTTTATTTAAATGTGAGTATAACATGAAGCTATTATGAAGCATACTTGGTCTAAGGAAAATTTAAACCACAGATTTATGCCCCTTTGCAAGAATTCTTTAAGAGATACACTTTAAGAAGGAAAATTAATCCAAAAAGAAGCAACAAGACACTAGGAAATAAAAAGAAATAGAGTACTGATATATGACATAACATGGATAAGCCTTAAAAACATGTTCAGTGAAAGAAGCTAGTCTAAAAGGCCACATGTTATATGATTCCATTTATATGGAATGTTCAGAAAGGGAAGATCCACAGAAACAGAAAGTAGATTAGTGATTGCCAGGGGTTGAGGAAGGAGGTGAAGAGTGACTACTAATGACATGGGGTTTCTTTTTTGAGGTAATGAAAATATTTTGGAATATATAGTGGTGATAGTTGCACAACCTTGTGAGTATACAAAAAGCACGATATTGTACACTTCAAAGATAATTTTTAAATAAAAAACGATATTAAGAAAGTTTTTTTTTTTTTACATGAGCAATGATCTACCTCCCTCCTTTGCCAAAAACTCTGTACCATTTCAGACTTAAAACTCCAGACAATAGTAATGTGCCAGAAGGAGAGGGTGAAGGAAGTTTTTTTTCTTATTTGGGGAAAGAAATAAATATGCACAAGCTTTAAGCACTGATAGGGAAAAATATACTTAAGTGGAAATCTAAATAAAGCTCAGAGCAACCACAAGAGAAATAACAATATCTAGTGTAGTTGACTTCAAGCATTTGCATGTTGCAATACATATTATTTTTTGATAAGTTACTTTCCTCTTATGTTTCCTTTTTATAATTAGTAAATGTATTACATATATTTATATATAATATATAATTAAAATTTTATTTTATATTTGTCATGCACAAATATTTTATATTTATTTCTTGTTTATATCTTTACATAAGATATGTTTCTAAATGCACTTCATATTTATATTTAAAGTGCATTATATTGTGCACTCCTAAAATTATATTTATAGATATATTTTCTATTAATTTCATATCAAGGTAGTTAATGGAGCATTAGAAACTTTTCTTTTTAAAGAGTTTTGTGTTTGATGAGGTTGAAGGTCAACTGCTCTAAACCATCCTTGGGTATCACTTTACTAACTGATGTTTTTCTTATTTATCTTTCTGTTTATTTTTTATTTTTTTGTTTCTGACTACTCGAAAGTAGGCCTCACGGTGTCTGGGCACATGGGAGACACTGTGGATAACGTCTGTCCCTCCATACTCTCCCCCTATGGATACAGGGGCTGAAACAACTTCTCACAAAAGCAAGGAGGTTCAGCCCAGAGCCCACACAAAGTAAGGATGAGAAGATTGAAAGCACTTTGGTTCAAAAAGCACTGGAATGTTAGTAAGTGTCCTTCTACCAACTATAACAAGGAAGGCACAGCTTGCCTCTACAAATTTATCAAAATAGAGGGAACAGCTTTGGAACCAATGGTTGCTCCAGCAGCGGTGGACTTCACCAGCTTTGCAGCGATATGAGAAGCCTCTTCCCTGTAAGCCTTGTCCTTCTGCAGCAGAAGGCACATCATGATCCCCCACCCCCACCCCAACCACACAAAAATTCCATCAAAATCCTACTGAGTGGGTGAGAAGAAAAATAGATGGACATGTGGGGGGGGGGGACTTAGATAATGCACAGCCTCTGGGGGCTAAGTAGCAGTACTTTATCATCAACCCAAGCCCTGTAGAAGCCCACCCTGGATACAAAGGATAATAATAACTCATCCCTAGGGCTTGCCCTATGGGATGAATGAGAAAGCATATTTAAAGTGCCTATCAGGAGGAGTGTGGAGTTCCAGAGTTTGGAGCCTGTGGAAGGAAAACCACATTCACAGAAAGACAGACAAGATGAAAAGGCAGAGGGCTATCTACCAGATGAAGGAACAAGATAAAACCCCAGAAAAACAACTAAATGAAGTGGAGATAGGCAACTTTCCAGAAAAAGAATTCAGAATAATGAGAGTGAAGATGATCCAGGACCTTGGAAACAGAATGGAGGCAAAGATCGAGAATGCAAGAAAAGTTTCACAAATAACTAGAAGAATTAAAGAACGAACAGAGATGAACAATACAATAACTGAAATGAAAAATACACTAGAAGGAATCAATAGCAGAATAACTGAGGCAGAAAACGGATTAGTGAACTGGAAGACAGAATGGTGGAATTCACTACAGTGGAACAGAATAAAGAAAAAAGAATGAAAACAAATGAAAACAGCCTAAGAGACCTCTGGGACAACATTAAACACAACAACATTCGCATTATAGGGGTCCCAAAGGGAGAAGAGAGAAAGGGCCCGAGAAAACATTTGAAGAGATTATAGTCAAAAATTTCCTTAACATGGGAAAGGAAATAGCCACCCAAGTCCAGGAAGCACAGAGAGTCCCATTCAGGATAACAAGGAGAAACACACCAAGACACAGAGTAATCAAATTGGCAAAAATTAAAGGCAAAGAAAAATTATTGAAAGCATCAGGGGAAAAACGGCAAATAACATACAAGGGAACTCCCATAAGATTAACAGCTGATTTCTCAGCAGAAACTCTACAAGCCAGAAAGGAGTGGCATGATATACTTAAAGTGATGAAAGGGAAGAAACTACAACCAAGATTACTCTACCCAGCAAGGATCTCATTCAGATTCGATGGAGAAATCAAAAGCTTTACAGACAAGCAAAAGCTAAGAGAATTCAGCACCACCATACCAGCTCTACAACAAATGCTAAAGGAACTTTTCTAAGTGGGAAACACAAGGGAAGAAACGGACCTACAAAAACAAAAACAAAACAATTAAGAAAATGGTCATAGGAATATACATATCAATAATTACCTTAAACATGAATGGATTAAATGTCCCAACAAAAAGACACAGGCTCACTGAATGGTTACAAACACAAGACCCATACATATGCTGTCTACAAGAGACCCACTTCAGACCTAGGGACACATACAGAATGAAAAGTGAGGGGATGGAAAAAGATATTCCATGTAAATTGAAATCAAAAGAAAGCTGGAGTAGCAATACTCATATCAGATAAAATAGACTTTAAAATAAAGAACTTTACAAGAGACAAGGAAGGACACTACATAAAGATCAAGGGATCGATTCAAGAAGACATAACAATTATAAATATATATACACCCAACATAGGAGCTCCTCAATACATAAAGCAACTGCTAACAGCTATAAAAGAGGAAATCGACAGTAACACAATAATAGTGGGGGACTTTAACACCTCACTTACACCAATGGACAGATCATCCAAACAGAAAATTAATAACAAAACATAAGCTTTACATGACATGATAGACCAGATAGATTTAATTGATATTATAGGACATTCCATCCAAAAACAGCAGGTTACACTTTCTTCTCAAGTGCACATGGAACATTCTACAGGATAGATCACATCTTGCGTCACAAATCAAGCCTCAGTAAATTTAAGAAAACTGAAATCATATCAAGCATCTTTTCTGACTGCAACGCTATGAGA
The DNA here is from genome assembly GCF_003676395.1 of Aethalodelphis obliquidens. Lineage (NCBI taxonomy): Eukaryota > Metazoa > Chordata > Mammalia > Artiodactyla > Delphinidae > Aethalodelphis > Aethalodelphis obliquidens. The sequence continues at coordinate 22,904,105 of NW_020837968.1, forward strand.
TTAGAAATGAATTACAGGGGAAAAAACGTAAAAAACACAAACACAGGGAGGATAAACAAGACGTTACTAAATAACCAAGAGATCACTGAAGAAATCAAAGAGGAAATCAAAAAATACCTAGAGACAAATGACAATGAAAAAGCCTACCTCAAGAAATAAGAAAAATCTCGAATAAACAATCTAAACTTACACCTAAAGGAACTAGAGAAAGAACAAACAAAACCCAAAGTTAGCAGAAGGAAAGAAATCATAAATATCAGAGCAGAAATAAATGAAATAGAAACAAAGAAAACAATAGCAAAGATCAATAAAACTAAAAGCTGGTTCCCTGAGAAGATAAACAAAATTGATAAACCATTAGCCAGACTCATCAAGAAAAAGAGGGAGAGGACTCAAATCAATAAAATTAGAAATGAAAAAGGAGAAGTTACAACAGACACCGCACCAATACAAAGCATCCTAAGAGACTACTACAAGCAACTCTATGCCAATAAAATTGACAACCTGAAAGAAACAGACAAATTCTTAGAAAGGTATAACCTTCCAACACTGAACCAGGAAGAAATAGAAAATATGAACAGACCAATCACAAGTAATAAAATTGAAACTGTGATTAAAAATCTTCCAACACACAAAAGTCCAGGACCAGACGGCTTCACAGGTGTATTCTATTAAACACTGAGAGAAGAGCTAACACCCATCCTTCTCAAACTCTTCCAAAAAATTGCTGAGGAAGGAACACTCCCAAACTCATTCTATAAGGCCACCATCACCCTGATACCAAAACCAGACAAAGATACCACAAAAAGATCTACACGTGGAACATCTCCTACAGAACACCTACTGAACGCCGGCAGAAGATCTCAGACGTCCCAAAAGGCAAGAAACTCCCCACGTACCTGAGTATGGCAAAAGAAAAAAGAATAAACAGAGGCAAAAGAATAGGGACGGGACCTGCACCAGTGGGAGGGAGCCGTGAAAGAGGAAAGGTTTCCACGCACTAGAAGCCCCTTCACGGGCGGAGACTGTGGGTGGTGGACGTGGGGAGCTTCGGAGCCGCGGAGGAGAGCACAGCAACAGGGGTGCAGAAGGCAAAGTGGGGAGATTTCCGCACAGAGGATCGGGGCCGACTGGCACTCACCAGCACGAGAGGCTTGTCTGCTCACCCGCCGGGGCGGGCGGGGCCGGGAGCTGAGTCTTGGGCTTCGGTCTGAGCGCAGGGAGAGGACTGGCGGAGTGAACACAGCCTGAAGGGGTTAGTGCATGATGGCTAGCTGGGAGGGAGTCCAGGAAAAAGTCTGGACCTGCCAAAGAGGCAAGAGACTTTTTCTTCCTGCTTTGTTTCCTGGTGCACGTGGAGAGGGGATTAAGAGCGCTGCTTAAAGGAGCCCCAGTGACAGGTGCAAGCCGTGGCTAAAAGCACGGACCCCAGAGATGGGCATGAGACGCTAAGGCTGCTGCTGCCACCACCAAGAAGCCTGTGTGCGAGCACAGGTCACTCTCCACACACCCCTTCCAGGGAGCCTGTGCAGCCCGCCACTGCCAGGGTCCCGGGATCCAGGGACAACTTCCCCGGGAGAACGCACGGTGCGCCTCAGGCTGGTGCAATGTCACACCGGCCTCTGCCACAGCCGGCTTGCCCTACACTCCGTCCCCCCCCCCCCCCCCGGCCTGAGTGAGCCAGACCCCCCCCCCCCCCGCATCAGCGGTTCCTTTAACCCCGTCTTGTCTGAGTGAAGAACAGACGCCCTCCGGCGACCTACACGCAGAGGCGGGGCCAAATCCAAAGCTGAACCCCGGGAGCTGTGCGAACAAAGAAGAGAAAGGGAAATCTCTCCCAGACTCAGGAGCAGCGGATTAAATCTCCACAATCAACTTGATGTACCCTGCATCTGTGGAATACCTGAATAGACAACGAATCATCCCAAATTGAGGAGGTGGACTTTGAGAGCAAGATTTATTATTTTTTCCTCTTTTTGTGAGTGTGTATGTGTATGCTTCTGTGTGAGATTTTGCCTGTATAGCTTTGCTTTCACCATTTGCTAGGGTTCTATCTGTCCATTTTTTTGTTTAGGCTTTTTTACTTTAAAATATTTTTTTCTTAATAATTATTTTTTTAATGTAATAACTTTATTTTACCTTACTTTATTTTATTTTCTTTTATCTTCTTTCATTCTTTCTACTTTTTCTCCCTTTTATTCTGAGCCGTGTGGATGAAAGGCTCTTGGTGCTGAAGCCAGGAGTTGGTGCTGTGCCTCTGATGTGGGAGAGCCAACTTCAGGACACTGGTCCACAAGAGACCTCCCAGCTCCATGTAATACCAAACGGCAAAAATCTCCCAGAGTTCTCCATCTCAACACAAACACCCAGCTTCACTCAATGACCAGCAAGCTACAGTGCTGGACACCCTATGCCAAGCAACTAGCAAGACAGGAACACAACCCCACCCATTAGCAGAGAGGCTGCCTAAAATCATAATAAGTCCACAGACACCCCAAAACACACCACCAGACGTGGAGCTGCCCACCAGAAAGACAAGATCCAGCCTCATCCACCAGAACAAAGGCACTAGTACCCTCCACCAGGAAGCCTACACAACCCACTGAACCAAATTTAGCCACTGGGGACAGACATAAAAAACAACGGGAATTATGAACCTGCAGCCTGCAAAAAGGAGACCCCAAACACAGTAAGTTAAGAAAAATGAGAAGACAGAAAAACACACCGCAGATGAAGGAGCAAGATAAAAACCCACCAGACCTAACAAATGAAGATGAAATAGGCAGTCTACCTGAAAAAGAATTCAGAATAATGATAGTAAAGATGATTCAAAATCTTGGAAATAGAATAGAAAGTGCAATAAACATTTAACAAGGACCTAGAAGAACTAAAGAGGAAACAAGCAACGATGAACAACACAATAAATGAAATTAAAAATACTCTAGAAGGGATCAATAGCAGAATAACTGAGGCAGAAGAATGGATAAGTGACCTTGAAGATAAAAAGTGGAAATAACTACTATGGAGCAGAATAAAGATAAAAGAATGAAAAGAACTGAGGACAGTCTCAGAGACCTCTGGGACATTAAATGCACCAACATTCGAATTATAGGGGTTACAGAAGAAGAGAAAAAGAAAGGGACTGAGAAAATATTTGAAGAGATTATAGTTGAAAACTTCCCTAATATGGGAAAGGAAATAGTTAATCAAGTCCAGGAAGCACAGAGAGTCCCATACAGGATAAATCCAAGGAGAAACATGCCAAGACACATATTAATCACACTGTCAAAAATTAAATACAAAGAAAACATATTAAAAGCAGCAAGGGAAAAACAACAAATAACACACAAGGGAATCCCCATAAGGTTAACAGCTGATCTTTCAGCAGAAATTCTGCAAGCCAGAAGGGGCTGGAAGGATATATTTAAAGTGATGAAGGAGAAAAACCTACAACCAAGATTACTCTACCTAGCAAGGATCTCATTCAGATTTGATGGAGAAATTAAAACCTTTACAGACAAGCAAAAGCTGAGAGAGTTCAGCACCACCAGACCAGCTTTTCAACAAATGCTAAAGGATCTTCTCTAGGCAAGAAACACAAGAGAAGGAAAAGACCTATAATAACAAACCCAAAACAATTAAGAAAATGGGAATAAGAACATACATATCGATAATTACCTTAAATGTAAATGGATTAAATGCTCTCACCAAAACACACAGACTGGCTGAATGGATACAAAAACATGACCATATATATGCTGTCTACAAGAGACCCACTTAAGACCTAGAGACACATACAGACTGAAAGTAAGGGGATGGAAAAAGATATTCCATGCAAATGGAAACCAAAAGAAGGCTGGAGTAGCATTTCTCATATCAGACAAAATAGACTTTAAAATAAAGACTACAAGAGACAAAGAAGGACACTACATAATGATCAAGGGATTGATCCAAGAAGATATAACAATTGTAAATATTTATGCACCCAACATAGGGGCACCTCAATACATAAGGCAAATACTAACAGCCATAAAAGCGGAAATCGACAGTAACACATTCATAGTAGGGGACATTAACACCCCACTTTCACCAATGGGCAGATCATCCAAAATGAAAATAAATAAGGAAACACAAGCTTTAAATGATACATTAAACAAGATGGACTTAATTGATATTTATATGACATTCCATCTAAAAACAACAGAATACACATTTTTCTCAAGTGCTCATGGAACATTCTCCAGGATAGATCATATCTTGGGTGGCAAATCAAGCCTTGGTAAATTTAGGAAAATTGAAATCATATCAAGTATATTTTCCAACCACAGCGCTATGAGATTAGATATCAATAACAGGAAAAGATCTGTAAAAAATAAAAACACATGGAGGCTAAAAAATACACTATTTAATAACGAAGTGATCACTGAAGAAATCAAAGAGGAAATCAAAAAATACCAAGAAACAAGTAACAATGAAAACAAAATAACCCCAAACCCATGGGTTGCAGCAAAAGCAGTTCTAAGAGGGAAGTTTATAACAATAAAATCCTACCTTAAGAAACAGGAAACACCTCGAATAAACAACCTAACCTTGCACCTAAAGCATTTAGAGAAAGAAGAACCAAAAAACCCCAAAGTTAGCAGAAGGAAAGAAATCATAAAGATCATATCAGAAATAAATGAAAAAGAAATGAATGAAATGATAGCAAAGATCAAAGAAACTAAAAGCTGGTTCTTTGAGAAGATAAACAAAATTGATAAACCATTAGACAGACTCATCAAGAAAAAAAGGGAGAAGACTCAGATCGATAGAGTTACAAATGAAAAAGGAGAAGTAACAACTGACACTGCAAAAATACAAAAGATCGTGAGAGATTACTACAAGCAACTCTATGCCAATAAAATGGACAACCTGGAAGAAATGGACAAATTCTTAGAAATGCACAACATGCCAAGACTGAATCAGGAAGAAATAGAAAATATGAACAGACCAATCACAAGTAATGAAATTGAAACTGTGATTTAAAATCTTCCAACAAACAAAATCCCAGGGCCAGATGGCTTCACAGGTGTATTCTATGAAACATTTAGAGAAGAGCTAACACCTATCCTTCTCAAACTCTCCCAAAATATAGCAGAGGGAGGACCACTCCCCAGCTCATTCTACGAGGCCACCATCACCCTGATACCAAAACCAGACAAGGATGTCACAAAGAAAGAAAACTACAGGCCAATATCACTGATGAACATAGATGCAAAAATCCTCAACAAAATACTAGCAAACAGAATAAAACAGCACATTAAAAGGACCATACACCATGATCAAGTGGAATTTATTCCAGGAATGCAAGGATTCTTCAATATACACAAATCAATCAATGTGATACACCATATTAAAAAATTGAAGGAGAAACACCATATGGTCGTCTCAATAGATGCAGAGAAAGCTTTTGACCAAATTCAACACCCATTTATGATAAAAACCCTGCAGAAAGTAGGCATAGAGGGAACTTTCCTCAACATAATAAAGGCCATATATGACACACCCACAGCCAACATCATCCTTAATGGTGAAAAACTGAAAGCATTTCCACTAAGATCAGGAATAAGACAAGGTTGACCACTCTCACCAATCTTATTCAACATAGTTTTGGAAGTTTCAGCCACAGCAATCAAAGAAGAAAAGGAAATAAAAGGAATCCAAATTGGAAAAGCAGAAGTAAACCTGTCACTGTTTGCAGATGACATGATACTATACATAGAGAATCCTAAAGATGCTACCAGAAAACTACTAGAGCTAATCAATGAATTTGATAAAGTAGCAGGATACAAACTTAATGCACAGAAATCTCTGGCATTCCTATACACTATTGATGAAAAATCTGAAAGTGAAATCAAGAAAACACTCCCATTTACCATTGCAACAAAAAGAATAAAATATCTAGGAATAAATCTACCTAAGGAGACAAAAGACCTGTATGCAGAAAATTATAAGATACTGATGAAAGAAATTAAAGATGATACAAATAGATGGAGAGATATTCCATGTTCTTGGATTAGAAGAATCAACATTGTGAAAATGACTCTACTACCCAAAGCAATCTACAGATTCAATGCAATCCCTATCAAACTACCAATGGCATTTTTCACAGAACTAGAACAAAAAATTTCACAATTTGTATGGAAACACAAAGACCCCGAATAGCCAAAGCAATCTTGAGAACGAAAAATGGAGCTGGAGGAATCAGGCTCCCTGACTTCAGACTCTACTGCAAAGCTACAGTAATCAAGACAGTATGTTACTGGCACAAAAACAGAAAGATAGATCAATGGAACAGGATAGAAAGCCCAGAGATAAACCCACGCACATACGGTCACCTTATCTTTGATAAAAGTGGCAGGAATGTACAGTGGAGAAAGGACAGCCTCTTCAATAAGTGGTGCTGGGAAAACTGGACAGGTACATGTAAAAGTATGAGATTAGATCACTCCCTAACACCATACACAAAAATAAGCTCAAAATGGATTAAAGACCTAAATGTAAGGCCAGAAACCATCAAACTCTTAGAGGAAAACATAGGCAGAACACTCTATAACATAAATCACAGCAAGATCCTTTTTGACCCACCTCCTAGAGAAATGGAAATAAAAACAAAAATAAACAAATGAGACCTAATGAAACTTAAAAGCTTTTGCACAGCAAAGGAAACCATAAACAAGACCAAAGACAGCCCTCAGAATGGGAGAAAATATTTGCAAATGAAGCAACTGACAAAGGATTAATCTTCAAAATTTACAAGCAGCTCATGCAGCTCAATAACAAAAAAAACCCAACCAAATCCAAAAATGGGCAGGAGACCTAAATAGACATTTCTCCAAAGAAGATATACAGACTGCGAACAAACACATGAAAGAATGCTCAACGTCATTAATCATTACAGAAATGCAAATCAAAACTACAATGAGGTATCACCTCACACCAGTCAGAATCGCCATCATCAAAAAATCTAGAAACAATAAATGCTGGAGAGGGTGTGGATAAAAGGGAATACTCTTGCACTGCTGGTGGGAATGTGGATTGGTACAGCCACTATGGAGAACAGTATGGAGGTTCCTTAAAAAACTACAAATAGAACTACCATATGACCCAACAATCCCACTACTGGGCATATACCCTGAGAAAACCATAATTCAAAGAGTCATGTACCAAAATGTTCATTGCAGCTCTATTTACAATAGCCCGGAGATGGAAACAACCTAAGTGCCCATCATCGGATGAATGGATAAAGAAGATGTGGCACATATATACAATGGAATATTACTCCTCCATAAAAAGAAATGAAACTGAGCTATTTGTAATGAGGTGGATGGACCTAGAGTCTCTCATACAGAGTGAAGTAAGTCAGAAAGAGGAAACCAAATACTGTATGCTAAAACATATATATGGAATTTAAGAAAAAAAATGTCATGAAGAACCTAGGGGTAAGACTGGAATAAAGACACAGACGTACTATAGAATGGACTTGAGGATATGGGGAGGGGGAAGGGTAAGCTGTGACAAAGTGAGAGAGTGGCATGGACATATATACACTACCAAACGTAAAATAGATAGCTAGTGGGAAGCAGCCGCATAGCACAGGGAGATTAGCTCAGTGATTTGTGACCACCTAGAGGGGTGGGATAGGAAGGGTGGGAGGGAGAGAGATGCAAGCAGGAAGAGATATGGGAACATATGTATATGTATAACTGATTCACTTTGTTATAAAGCAGAAACTAACACACCATTGTAAAGCAATTATACTCCAATAAAGATGTAAAAAAAAAAAAAGATACTACAAAAAAAGAATATTACAGACCAATATCACTGATGAATATAGATGCAAAAATCCTCAACAAAATACTAGCAAACTTAGTCCAACAACACATTAAAAGGATCGTACACCATGGTCAAGTGGGGTTTATCACAGGGATGCAAGGATTCTTCAATATATGTAAATCAATCAATGTGATATACCATAATAACAAATTGAAAAAGAAAAACCATATGATCATCTCAATAGATACAGAAAAAGCTTTTGACAAAATTCAACACCCATTTATGATAAAAACTCTCCAGAAAGTGGGCATAGAGGGAACCTACCTCAACGTAATAAAGGCCACATATGACAAACCCACAGCAAACATCATTCTCAATGGTGAAAACTGAAAGCATTTCCTCTAAGATCAGGAACAAGACAAGGATGTGCACTCTCACCACTATTATTCAGCATAGTTTTGGAAGTTCTAGCCACAGCAATCAGAGAAGAAAAAGAAATAAAAGGAATACAAATTGGAAAAGAAGAAGTAAAACTGTCACTGCAGATGACATGATAATATACATAGAGAGTCTGAAAGATACCACCAGAAAACTACTAGAGCTAATCAATGAATTTGGTAAAGTTGCAGGATACAAAATTATGCACAGAAATCTCTTGCATTCCTATACACTAATGATGAAAAATCTGAAAGAGAAATTTAGGAAATACTCCCATTTACCACTGTAACAAAAAGAATAAAATGCCTAGGAATAAAACTTCCTAGGGAGACAAAGACTTGTATGCAGAAAACTATAAGACACTGATGAAAGAAATTAAAGATGATACTAACAGATGGAGAGATATATCATGTTCTTGGATTGGAAGACTCAATGTTGTGAAAATGACTATACAACCCAAAGCAATCTACAGATTCAATGCAATCCCTATCAAATTACCAATGGCATTTTTTACTGAACTAGAACAAAAAATCTTAAAATTTATATGGAGACAAAAAAGACCCTGAATAGCCAAAGCAGTCTTGAGAGAAAAAAAAGGATCTGGAGGAATCAGACTCCCTAGCTTTAGACTATACTACAAAGCTACAGTCATCAAGACAATATGGTACTGGCACAAAAACAGAAACATAGATCAATGGAACAGGATAGAAAGCCCAGAGATACACCCATGCACCTATGGTCAACTAATCTATGACAAAGAAGATAAGGATATACAATGGAGAAAAGACAGTCTCTTCAATAAGTGCTGCTGGGAAAACTGGACAGCTACTTGTAAAAGGATGAAATTAGAACACGCCCTAATACACAAAAATAAACTCAAAATGGATTAGAGACCTAAATGTAAGACCGGATACTATAAAACTCTTAGAGGCAAACATAGGAAGAACACTCTTTGACATAAATCACAGCAAGATCTTTTTTGATCCACCTCCTAGAGTAATGGAAGTAAAAACAAAAGTAAACAAATGGGACCTAATGACACTTCAAAGCTTTTGCACAGCAAAGGAAACCATAAACAAGATAAAAAGACAACCCTCAGAATGGGAGAAAATATTTGTAAATGAATCAACAGACAAAGGATTAATCTCCAAAATATATAAACAGCTCATGCAGCTGAATATTAAATAAACAAACAACCCAGTCCAGAAATGGGCCAGAAGACCTAAATAGACATTTTTCCAAAGAAGACATACAGATGGCCAAGAAGCACATGAAAAGCTGCTCAACATCACTAATTATTAGAGAAATGCAAATCAAAACTACAGTGAGGTATCACCTCACACCAGTTAGAATGGGCATCATCAGAAAATCTACAAACAACAAATGCTGGAGAGGGTGTGGAGAAAAGGGAACCCTCTTGCACTGTTGGTGGGAATGTAAATGGATACAGTCACTATGGAGAACAGTATGGAGGTTCCTTAAAAAACTAAAAATAGAATTACCATATGACCCAGCAATTCCACTACTGGGCATATACCCAGAGGAAACCATAATTAAAAAAGACATATGCACCCCAATGTTCATTGCAGCACTATTGACAATAGCCAGGTCATGGAAGCAACCTAAATGCCCATCAACAGACAAATGGATAAAGAAGTTGTGGTACATATATACAATGGAATATTACTCAGCCATAAAAAGGAACAAAATTGGATCATTTGTTGAGAGGTGGATGGAGCTAGAGACTGTCATACAGAGCAAAGTAAGTCAGAAAGAGAAAAACAAATATCGTATATTACCGCATGTATGTGGAACCTAGAAAAATGGTACAGATGAACCAGTTTGCTGGGCAGAAATTGAGTGAAAATTTGTAGAGAACAGTTGTAGAGAACAAAAGTATGGACACCAAGGTAGGAAAGCAGTGGGGGGGCGGGTGTGTGTGTGTGTGTGTGTGTGTGTGTGTGTGATGAATTGGGAGATTGAGATTGACATGTATACACTGATGTGTATAAAATTGATGACTAATAAGAACCTGCTGTATAAAAAAATAAATAAAACAAAACTAAAAAATTCAAATAAATAAAGTTCCTATCGGTGTCTGGTGCACTGTCACAATCAATAAACAAGTGATACAGGGATGAAGAATGACTGTGCCCAGTCCAGTGTCTGAGTCATGGCCACTGTTCAATAAAGGCAGCTCTTAGGGGAAGGGAGAAACAGAAGACCCAGGTTTGAAGGAGGGGTAGCAAGAACAGCAAGGAACTTCTGAGGGTTCTCTACAATATCCATGAAAATAAACTTGTTAAAATAAATTCATTTGGGGAAATGTCTTTATTTAATAAAGTGATTCCCTGCTGATAAATATTCACCAGAGGTTTGCTTTTAAAAACTAAATATTTTTCAAAATAACTTTCCACATACCACAGATTTATTTACACCACACTTTCCTGAGCAAATCTGTTGCTTTGAGTCACACCTGTATTAATATTTTAGATATTTTAATAATATTAAGAAGGTGAATGAATGCTTACTACTTCACTATGGAAAATGAGAAGAAATTAGCTTAATTACCATAGGAGGGCCTTAGTGTAGGCCTGAGGAAAAGCATATAAAGGGCAACCATGAACACAAAGAAATTCCCAATTAACTTTGTTAGGGGAATACCTTCACATAAATCATTAAAGACACCACACAGACTTCTGATTTTAGTGGGCTATTTTGGAATCAAGAGTCAATTAATGGAGATCCCTGATATTGATAATTTTTCTATTCTACAAATGCACTTCCAGTCTGGTTATTGCAAATTTGTAGATCTGAAAGGAATCTGGTCATTTCATTTTCACAATTGGACTCTGAGACCCCAGGAGGTTGAGCTGATTTGCCAAAGGTGGCATAGTCAGTTAACTGTGCACGTAGGACTGCACCCCGATCTCTCAAACACTATTTTGGCCACATGATATTATTACTACACTTTTCTTCTCTTTCACCACTGTTCTCCTACGTCTTTATTCGTTCAGTTACATGCTCTACATTACCTCCAAATTCAGCCCAAACACCTTTCCTTTTCAAACATTCTTGCTCAGTGTCAATGTTCCACTGTCGCTCGGTGCATTTTCCATTATACTTTGTTGAGATCCTAATCTTACTGGGTAAGGGCTATATGTCCTCCAATATTACATTTGATGTAAAGTATATTCAACATGTTTAATAATAATATTCATGATATTCGATTACAGTCATGAGGTGTTGTAGGTGTAAATTATGACTTTTACCATTGAAGCCCTAATTTTTAGAAATGGGAAGAGTGGTGTGGGAAAATCTTCTCACCACTAGTGAAAAATCACGTTTTCACAGGGTTTGCAAACAGGGAAATATTTGTAGTTTTGTCTCATATGTTTTGCTTTTTTTGGCAAAAGCAAAAGGCAGTTTTCTTTGCAATAAAAAAGGCCTTTCATTTTCGCCAATGCTTCACATCCATTTTTGCCAAGCAAAAAGCTGTTTTCCCAGGAGAAAACAGCTCAAGCTGAAATAAAAGTGAAGCACAATTTATAAAAATTTCCCTCTTTGAAAATAAAAATCACTCCACTCAATGCAAATGCCACCTAAGGGGCCTTGCATGGAAAAAGATAATGGGAGCACCATAGTTAAAACACATGTATAAACAAGGTTTCTAGTAGAGACAAAAATAAGTCCAAAGTCATATGGATGGAAGGTTTTAAATTGTGCTCAGAATTAACACTGAGAGTCCAGTCTTCACTTCTGTGATCCAAATATGCCTCAAGAATAACAACACACTCTTGATTGGATCCTTCTGTGTTATTTACTCAGGATGGCTTCTGTATTAATAACATCTTCCATTTATTATCATACCATGATCCATTTTGATAATTAACAAAATCATACAAATTAGGAAGAACAGGCATGATCTCCTGTTTGTATAAGTTCCCCACACATTTAACAGAGAGGAAGGTGTGTTGCTCAGATGGTGGCCTAGGTAAGGGGACTGAAGCTCACTAACATTTCTTTGCCAAGGTGATTAAGTGCCAGAACCTGGACTAGAACCTAGGTGTTTTGACTCTTTCTTTGTGCTTTACCCTGACATGCTTTAGAATAAACTCCTATCAGAAATTCCCGTGTGGTCATGGAATTTGTTTTTATTTCTGTTCTATTTTGTTTGCTTTGCATTTTCCCATGTGTGGTAATTTCTGGTATACTTTGAAGTGTCATGGCAGATTTGCCAGTGGGTCATCTCTGCTGCTAGAAAGACAAATCCTTTAGAAAATTTTAGTTTTGAAAAAATCAGAAGTTTCCAGCAGCCATGCCAATTGCAAATAGATGGTACAGCAACTGTCACCTTTATAGAAGTAAGCCATTTATTACATAGAAAAATTAAAAGATTGAAACCATTTTTCATTAACAGCAATAGTTAGTTAGCTATTCCTTGAGACTTAGCCTCTGGGGAAAATTTTTTATTGAATGTATTCAAACAAAAGCTGTAATCAGATTGCAAAATGACCCTTACATTCTTAATTTATTTAAAATAAGATTTTTGATTCTAAACTTCCACGTTTATCAGGACTATTCATTTATAACTCATAATTTCATATTCAAGCATCCGCAAAAGATAAGAATAAATATTCTGCATAAACTCCAAGCTAGATGTGCACAGTCAGGTAAATCTTGGTGTGCCACAGACATAGTTTCATTTCCCCTCTATCTATCCCAGTCCTAGGTATCTTCTCTGAACAAGAGCTCAGGTCACACCTACTTTGAGAGCATCAGATTCTTGTGATCTTCCACCTTTCCCAATTTCTCTGTCCATTATAGTTTGTGCTACAAAATTTACCACTATGTCACAGAACTCTACCCTTTAAAACGGTGATTTTTTATGATAAATGTTATTTGTATATTTATCCCGAGAAAAAAATTGGGGGGAAAATATGGGTTTATTTTAATGAAGGCCATGTTTAAGTCTAAAGAGCTTAAAAATAAAGAACTTTTGTTATTGTTTCTTTAAAAATTTACCACTTAATTTTATATTTCTTGGATTATTTCACGTATGTACATTATTTATTATATCGCCCTAACTAGACTGATTGTAAGCTTCCTGAAAGCTTGAATCCGTCTAAACATTTCTAAGTCCTTCTCAAGACTTATAAGAGTGCTGTGAAAGAACAGATAGTAAATCAGTAACTACTGATCTATTAAGAAGGATTTTGTTGGACACACCTCAATTTGATGTTCTCTTAAAGTTATTGGGAAGCAGCCACATAGAAAGTCACAAAATCTCATCTTACGTCATTTTATCTCAAAATTCTCATTTAATATTATTTAATCAATTTATTCTGTAACCAAATTACCCTTCACATTTGTAAGAAGGAGATTTCACAGAAGCAGAAATAGAGTAGACAGTAATTTTCAGTAATTAACTGTAGGGCATGGTACCTTGGACAGCGCCTTGGTGTATTGTATGATTCAACAGTCATTCGATGGACTGAGTGGGATATTTGATTAAATGAGCCTTCAGAAAGCAAATAACTAAGAAAAGAGAAATCGGCAGAGATGGAAGCAGCATGACAGACAGCAGAACAGTGATACTCAATTGGTGCATTAGTGCACTTCAGAAACCCCTAGGGCACCTTGGGCTTCCTGTCTCCTTGTATATCATGGGAGGCTGGGGGCTCCCCAGAGTCTACATCAGCCAGATGGTGGCAGGACATCTGGAGCATGTCTGCTGCTGCTGAGTCGCCCTACATTGACAAGGGGAGAAGAGACTGGGCCAGGTCAAGCCATGTGGCTCTAATGTGTGTACACTGCTTGCCCTCCATCATGCACTGTGGAAAGGCCTTCAGTTCAGCGAGGGCAGGATGGTGCCTGTCACCCTTCCCTCTCCAAAGTGAATGTTAAGAAGCTGACATTTATCAAAATGAACAAACACCTGCTGCCAGTGAAGCATGCCCTAAATAAGGACACATAGAAGAAAGAGCATCTAGAGAGTTTGTGATGAGAGCCAGGGGCTCTTGAGACCTAGTGCCTCCAAATGCAAGTTTTCCCTCATACTGTGCATGACATTTTATTACAACCAGCTATACCCCTGCAAGAAGGGAATTCTGTGTCCATAATCTTACTTTGCAGAGATAGAGGAAACAGTATGCAGGTTTCTTCCTGAGATATATCCTAGAGTCTCAGCCTTTTGTTTCTTCTTTCTCATATACAGCAGTTCATTTATATTCCACTGGGCTTCTGCACATAAAATTCATCTCTGTGTGGGTGGAAGTAGCCCCAACTTACTTCCGTGCTGTTCACAGAGTTATTTTCATTATTGGTACATGATGTGCTATCTCTGTAACTCACTGTACTTGGAGAAACAAGTGTTGGACTCTAAAGGGGTAAAATCCAGTTTAATTGCCTTAACTCTACTGTCACCATCAGGGTAAACATTTCTCTCCATCACCCCTCATCACATGCCTCTACCACAAAACTTAGGTCTAGACATTCAATAAGAAAACTGGTGTAGACTTCCACTGACTTAGAATTTAAGCTGTGCTCAATGCTCTCCATTCCTATCACATAAACAGAAAAAGTAAACTAATTTGGTGTATTCCATATCCCTTGCTGAGAAACTCCCTCTGGCACCATGCAAGATCTTAAACATAATTTCTGGTAAGGATTTGGTCTGGTTTCAGAAGAGGGAGCTAACACTTACTGAGTGCCTTCTATGTGCCAGACAATTTCACCAGTCTTATTTTGTTAATTATGCTCACAATAGCTCTGGAAAGTGCATATTATTAACCTCATCTTGTGGATGAGAAAACTGAGGCAAAAAGAGGTTCAGTAACTTGCCAACAGTCATGCAGCTAGTAAGTGACAGAGTCAGGATTTAAATTCAGGACTGCCTATTTCCAGGGTCCAAGTCCTTTCCGCTCTGCCATGCTGCTTCTCCTAGTTAGTGCAGGTCCTGTGGGATGAGTGCATCATTTGGAGTGCAGCAAAAGAGAAAGCCGAGAGGACCCTGTTCAGAAAGTCATAAATGCTCTCTGTTCTTCCCTACACATAATGCAGCAGCACTTGAAGAAAGAAGCAGGCCTCCTTTCCATCAAACCCCTTTGGGGCTTGCTGAGTACAGCTGGATCATGACACATTCTTTCTATCATGTTTCTCAGTCATTGTAAGGTTCTGTTAGCTTTCAATTACTCCTTAATATCTGACTCTGGCTGTCCTGCTTCCAGAGATAAGAGGGCTGCAAAAATCATCCCCGCTCAAAACCAAGATCTCCGATTAAAAAGCTTCAAGTAGTCAGTCTCCACAGGCTGTGGAGCCAGTCTGCCCAAGTTCAAATATGGCTCTGCCACTTACTAGCTGATTTGTATTTGGCAAATTGTTTCCCTTTTCTGTGTCTTGGTCTCCTCATATGTAAAACTGGAAATAATTACAGTACATATTTCACAGGGTTGTGGAGGAGATTTAATGAGGTAATATACGCACAGCACTTAGATGATACCTGACCCTTAGAAAGGGCTTCTAGCTATGGTTGCCATGTAGGCAGATGTTCCCTTTGCACTGTGGCAATGACCCTGGGAGAGATTTCCTTGCTTCCGCTAGAACCACAGCATGGCTGACCAGGAGTCCTTATGAGTATTTGGGGAATGCAGTTCTTATTTTCTGTTTGATGTGTCCTTGAAGCAGGCCTGGGTTCTTTCCTTTGTATCCATGGATTTATTCCTCATTTCAGACTTCTATTATTTGGGAAAGGCAAGGGGCAATGCTAGATGTCTTATGCTGGTAAAAATCTTCAGCTGGGAATGTAACCTACTTCACATCCTTTGCACTGGCCTTTCCCTGGCATCTATCATGACAACATTCCATTTTATTTCAGCCCATTTCATAGGCTGTGGATGTGTTCTATGTCCTACAGTAGTTTTAGAGGATCTGAAAGAATCACTGAAATGAAGGAGTTTGACCTCAAGGAACTTCCAGCCTGTACCCTTTTGTCAGTCTTCCAATTTCCTTTACACCTACAAGAATGCCTTTCTGATGGTGGCATCCATGTATATATTCAGATGAGTTTGCTGAAGTTGGCAGCATTATTATATCCTGATAGCTTGGTGTAGCTGTAGTTAAGAAACGTACCCGAGTGCATTCTAAGACAATTATTTTTAACGTCTCTTTCCTTCTCCATTTATACAAGTAGAAAGGTTTGAAAATGTGTAATGAGATGTTTTTGTAAAATCTTGTCCAATATTTAAGAAATATTGGTCTACCTTGATGGGCCAAGTGTTGTTCTCAGCACTGTAGAAAATGCAAGTCCTCTGCTCTCATGGAACATGCATTCCAGGGGAGGAAACAGCCAACAAACAGGCACTGATCAGGATAATTTTGGTAAAGTACTATGAAGAAAAAGGAGAAAGAGGCAGAGGAAGAGGAAGGACAGGGGGCAGGAAGAACCAGGTAACATGACAGAGAGTAAGTTACAGAAAATGTGGCAGCACAAGGGCTTTTTGAGGTTAAGGACGTGAGAAAGTCCTTTCTAAAGCAGTGACATTTAAGTTGAGACCTAAAAGAGGAGCGAGCCAGCCGCTTAGAGTGAGCGGAAGAGCCTTCTAGGAAAAAGGAACAGCAAGTGCAAAGTCCCCGAGGCAGAAAAAAGCATGCTATTCAAGCCAGAGAAAGCATGCCAGTTGGCTGAAGTAGGGGGAGAGTGGTTCAGCATAAGATTGCAGGTGTAGACAGTAACCAGCTCAGGCAGGGCCTTGGGGACCATGGTGAAGAGTTTGCATTTGATGGTGAAGCCTGTCTGGCATGTTAGCGGCTTGTACCGCATGCTAGGCTCCACACAAATGTCTCTCCTTCCTTTGATCTGGCATGATCTTCCTCCAACTTTAATAACCATTTGCTACACCAAATTTTTCAACAGTGCTAAAGTAGAGAAGAAAAAGCATAGGAAGGAAGCAAGTTTTAGAGAAACTTTGCCAAATCTGGATGGAAAGGAAGGAAAATAAATCTTTAGTCTGGGTGCTCATATGTTTGAAGCAGCGGTGGCTCTCACCTGGTCTGTTACGAAGACAAGACTGGTCAGTGAACAGCAATTTAAGTTCCTTTGGATAACAGTTTCAATTGTTTTAAAGCAAATCACTGGTATCAGAAAGGGCAACGTTTATCTTACAGACACATTCAAAATCCCAGACATAATTCATCAATTAAATCATATAAATAACAGCTTTCTTCTGGTTCCTGAGTCTGAACTTAAAATGGGATAAGGCAAGGGTAGCCTATTTGTCAGTTATGTGCCAAAAAAATCAGAGTCCAGTGTTCAGAAACAAAACCTAGAGTAAAAGGGTAGCATAAATCCCTCAGATAAACTAGATATTAAATGATGCTTTAGATAACTGCTCTGTATAATTTGTTAGTTTAAATGTTATTGCACCATTAAGACAGTATCTATTTCTTGTAGAATGTGGTCCAAACTGCTATTTTAAATAGCTAATCAAACAATATGTAGAAAATTAATGTCATTTTAAGGTCTTTCCTTTTATTGTTTGCTTTAATTTATCTAAAGTTCTGGTCTGCTCTCTGTAACATTCAAAATGAAAAGGATAAGAAAACCTTCTACAGCAAGACCACATGAAAAGGATCACTTTCCTCACCACAGTGAATAGAAGGGAAACCCCTTGATTTAGGAATAAGAACTTCCTCTCTGGCAGATTTAATTAAATAACTAAATGTTAATAAAGCATTTGTCAGTGGACTATCTGATTACTTTGAAAGCAATATATTCCCCAAGTTCATTTTCCAAACGAGAAAGTTAAGAATCACTACAATTTAGGAAATAATCTCCAGAACAATGCACTTTACAATTCTGGCCAGGAAGAAGTCCTCCACCTTCTTCTCTTTTTTGTAAAACTAATGCTATTCGTTGTCTTTCCGTGTATTTGAAGCCAGGAAGTAAAGATCTCCCCAAATTTAGAGAATAAAATCACTTTTCTAACAGCTCCTCTTAGAATGGGCTCCAAAGTGCAAAATAAAAAATACAGCATACATCTCTTCTCCATATTTATATCTTCTGTATTTACATCAGAAGTGAATTTTAATTTAGGAAGCACAGTAACTTGTATTTTAAGAACAAATTAGCCTCATTAGCTAGTACAAAATGCTGCTCCTCCAGCTATCATTTTGAGATTTTTAAAAAATTAGACTCATCTCTCCTTTGCCTTCAGAAGCCAATCCTCAGGTTGACAGCCTTCAGCCATACATACAGAATAAGGCAAATCATTTCTTGCTTTTGGTCCTGTCTTTGCAGATATCAGGAGCATCCGGAAGGATGGAAAAGATAAGCTATCAGCTACAAGTACTTATATAGGGAGTATTCTAAAACCAAATTTAAAAACGATCACCTCTGAGTGGAACTTTGCAGAGGAACAGGCATCCAGGGAGATTTCTGGGGTTCTGACAGATGAGCAGGTCCACTTAATTCTTCAGTGTTGAAGGGTCATGGCCAGGGTAAATCTAATGGCTTTGGAATGAAAAGTATGATAACAATGTAACATATTTTTCCAGCCAGAGGCACTCCTTTCACTCTCCTAAAAAGATACTTTAATAATCTCCAGCCATGGCGCTCCTTTTACTCTCCTAAAAAGATACTTTAATAATCTCATAGCTGTCATTCAGCAAGAAGTTTTCCTTCTTGTAAATGTCAGTCCTCTATTTTATTTTACTTTATTTTATTTTATTTTATTTATTTATTTTTGGCTGTGTTGGGTCTTCATTGCAGTGCGTGGGCTTCTCATTGTGGTGGTTTCTCTTGCTGCAGAGCACGGGCTCTAGGTGCACAGGCTTCAGTAGTTGTGGCACATGGGCTTAGTTGCTCCGCGGCATGTGGGATCTTCCTGGACCAGGGATCGAACCTGTGTCCCCTGCCTTGTCAGGTGGATTCTTAACCACTGCGCCACCAGGGAAGTCCCAGTCCTCCCTTTTAAACTACAGTATATACTTTTATGCTAATTATACTTTAATAATTCTTGACTCATAGGTAACACATCAGGAAAACACCCTTAAATTTAAATGCTCCACTGTTGTTACTCTTTTAAGCCAAACCACACAGTCTTTTTTCTCATAAATCAGCCTATCTCTTGTTAATCACTATTGTTGCTTTATGCTGATTTCCCCCTAGTTCCTCTATATCTGTCTGCTCCCAGGATTCACAGACCTGAACATAATACTCCAGGTGTGTTCCTGCCAAAAGCACTAAATTATGCCACCTTTCCCTCATGATGTGATGTCTCCACACATATAGCCCCAAATCACATTAGCTTCCGTGGCATATTGCAAACACGTCTAATTTGTTGTCCATTCTCTCTCAGTCTCTCTGGAATTACTGTTTCTGGAGTTTTCCTTGCTTCTGCTTACTTTTATAGCTTGCTTTTTTCCCTCCAAAGCATTGGGGTTACACCTGTCAGATTTAATTCTCATTTTGTTTGATCCTCTCTACATTTTTAACCTCAGAAACCCTGTGTAGCATTTCTCTTTATTCACTGGTGTGTTTCCAGTGCTTCTTGATTTAATTTCATCTGTAAATCTAATTAACATGCTGTTTACTACATTTTTTCCAGGTTATAAATGGACATGCTCAGAAAAAAATCACACTAACAGAGATTCCCGGGGCCCTTCCCAGCATCTCTCCTACTGGGACAGTCTCAGAAAGTGCAATTAACTTTCTCTAGCTCAGGGGATGGCTGCTTCAGTCACTTTACACCATTTTGATGGACAGCTGGGTCTCCCCCCTAATCAGCCAATTTGGAGCTAGAACAATTACAAAAGACAGCAATTACTGAATGCAGTCTGTCATTGTAAAGATGGAGGTTGAGAAGAGGAAAAGGAAAGAAGAAATGGCCCAAGTTTAGAGTCAGATGATAAAAAAAAGATCTCAGCCCTCTTGTGGGAGTGGGCCTAATCAGGGGGACTCTGAAAAGCAAAGAGACTCCTAGGTTCGAGGAGGTGAAAATGCAAACCTGCTTTTCTAGCGAGCCTCCAGTTCATCTCTGGACTTCTAGTAACCAGACTCATGATTGTTTCTGTTGCTATTGTTGTTCTTAAAGATTCCAAGAGTTTCTGACAATCATGCTCAGATATTTAAACAATTACTCTTATTTCCTTATGTCTTTATTTTTTGTTATCATTTAAATACGTTTCACTTGCGTTTTTAAAGTATATACAATGACTGACTGGATCTTTTTTAAATTTTTATTTATTTATTTTATTTTTATTTTATTTTGGCAGTGGTGGGTCTTCATTGTGATGTACGGGCTCTTCATTGTTGCGTGTGGGCTACTCTAGTTGTGGTGTGTGGGCTCCAGAGTGTGTGGGCTCAGTAGTTGCAGTGCACGGGCTTCTCTCTAGTTGCAGCACACGGGCTTAGTTGCCCCGCAGCATGTGGGATCTTAGTTCCCCAACCAGGGATCAAACCCACATCCCCTGCATTGGAAGGAGAATTCTTAACCACTGGACTGCCAGGGAAGTCCCTTCTGACTGGATCTTTTTTTACAATGATCACAAACTGTAAAACTTTGAAGAGACGGCCTGTCATGGTGCCTTCTTTAGGCTGAGTAATTCTAAGTTCTTGAAATTTCCCTAATTTCACTTTAGCAATTATCTCAAAAGCACCATATACCTTCTCCATAGCCAGTGAAAAGACCCAAAACTGGGATACTAATTAATGAGCAAGTACTATTTCTCAATTTTAATGGTTACAGTCTTATTAAAACATCATATAAATAAATAAATAAATAAATGCTAGTATATCATGGAAAAAAACCAAAAGAAAAACAATATGTATCTCTATTTAAATATGAATTTGGAGGTGGAGTCAAGATGGCGGTGTGGGAAGATGCAGAGTTAAGTGTCTCCCCACAATTAGGGCACCTGCAGGCTGCTGGTGGGGGACCCTGACACCCAAGGAGATGGGAGGAACCCCAGAGTGAACCAGTAGGACACAGGGGGACTGAGGGGAGAGGAGAAGTGGAGGCCAGACAGAATCAGTACCCCTGAGGCTGGGGAGATCAGGAGAGGCAGGTGGGAGGAATCCTCCGGGAAAAGCAGGAGAGGAGCGGAGGGTGATCGTCTGGCCCACTCAGGCCAGGGAGCCTGCTGAGCTCCCAGGCCGGTCCCCTGCCCTCCAAAGCCCCCTCCAGGCTGCGTAGGTCCTTGAGGGCATAGGAGGGAGGCCAGGGAGATCCGGAGAGTCAGGCGGGAGGGGCCCTTCCAGACCCGAGGAGCAGGAGAGGAGAGGAGGGCATTTGCCCCACCCACTCGAGTCCAGGAAGCCTGTGATCTCCCAGGTGAGGTCCCCTGCCCTCTGAGACCAGGGGTAGGGGCCCACCTGGGCCCCTTGTGTTCCTTGAGCCTAATCCCCACCCTCCCACAGTCACCAGGGCCTTTTCCAGCCATGTGTCCTGAGCATTGGCCCCGCCCACTGCCCAAACCTCACCCTTACTTAGGCCCTGCCCTCTACAGCCAAAGCCTTCCCCTCCTTTTTTTTCCTTTTCCCTCCTCCTCTTTTTTACTATTGTGGTACTGACGTACTTTCCAGTTGTTGATTCATCTATATTTTTATTTTTGTATTCATCCTAACATATCTGTTAGTTTCCTAGTCTAATTTTATTTTTTACTTTGTTATTGTTGGGGTTTTGTTTTGTTTTGTTTTGTTTTTGCTGCCCCAGGCAGCTTGTGGGATCTTGGTTCACAAGCCCAGGGTTGGGGCAAAGCTCTTGTGGTGGGAGCTCTGAGTCCAAACCACTAGACTAACACATAACCTCAGACCCCAGGGAATATTCATCGGAGTAAGGTCTCATGGAGTTCCTCATCTCAGCACCAAGACCCAGCTCTACCCAATAGTCTACAAACCCGAGTGTTGGAAGCCTCAGGCCAAACAACCAGTGAGACAGGAACACAGGCCCACTCATAAAAAAAAAAAAGGGGGGGCCGGCAAAATAATATGTCACAGATGAAGGAGCAAGGTAAAAACCTACAAGACCAAATAAATGAAGAGGAAATAGGAAATCTACCTGAAAAAGAATTCAGAGTAATGATAGTAAAGATGATCCAGAATCTCAGATGTAGAATGGAAGCACAGATTAAGAAAGTACAAGAAGTGTTTAACAAAAATCTAGAAGAACTAAAGAACAAACAAGCAGAGATGAACAGCACAATAACTGAAATGAAAAATACACTAGAAGAAATCAATAACAGAATAACTGAGGCAAAAGAACGAATAAGTGAGCTGGAAGACAAAATGGTGGAAATAACTGCCGTGGAGCTGAATAAAGAAAAAAGAATGAAAAGAATTGAAGACAATCACAGACACCTCTGGGACAACATTAAATGTACCAACATTCGAATTATGGGGGTCCAGAAGAAAGAGAGAAAAAGAAAGGATCTGAGAAAATATTTGAAGAGATTATAGTCAAAAACTTTCCTAACATGGGAAAGGAAATAGTCACCCAAGTTCAGGAAGCACAAAGAGTCCCATACAGGATAAACCCTAGGAAAATCACAACAAGACACATATTAATCAAACTAACAAAAATTAAATTCAGAGAAAAAATATTAAATGCAGCAAGGGAAAAACAAAAAATAATATACAAAGGAATCCCCATAAGGTTATCAGCTAATTTTTCAGCAGAGACTCTGCAGGCCAGAAGGGAGTGGCAGGATATACTTAAAGTGATGAAAGAGAAAAACCTACAACCAAGATTACTCTACCCAGCAAGGATCTCATTCAGATTCGATGGAGAAGTCAAAAGATTTTCAGACAAGCAAAAGCTAAGAGAATTCAGCACCACTGAACCAGCTCTACAACAAATGCTAAAGAAACTTCTCTAAGTGGGAAACACAAGAGAAGAAAAGGACCTATATAAACAGACCCAAAACAATGAAAAAATGGTAATAGGAACATACATATCAATAATTACCTTAAAAGTGAATGGGTTAAATGCTCCAACAAAAAGACACAGACTGGCTGAATGGATACAAAAACAAGACCCATATATATGCTGTCTACAAGAGACCCACTTCAGACCTAGGGACACATACAGACTGAAAGTGAGGGGATGGAAAAAGATATTCCATGCAAATGGAAATCAAAAGAAAGCTGGAGTAGCAATACTCGTAACAGATAAAATAGACTTTAAAATAAAGGCTGTTACAAGAGATAAGGAGGGACACTACATAATGATCAAAGGATCAATACAAGAAGAAGATATAACAATTATAAATGTTTATGCACCCAACATAGGAGCACCACAGTACATAAGGCAAATGCTAACAACCATGAAAGGAGAAATCGACAGTGACACAATCATAGTAGGGGACTTTAACACCCCACTTACACCAATGGACAGATCATTGAAACAGAAAATAGATAAGGAAACACAAGCTTTAAATGACACAATAGACCATCTATTTGGTCTATTGATATTTACAGAACATTCCACCCAAAAGTGGCAGAATACACTTTCTTCTCAAGTACACATGGAACATTCTCCAGGATAGATCACATCTGTGGTCACAAATCAAGCCTCGGAAAATTTAAGAAAATTGAAATCATATCAAGCATCTTTTCTGACCACAATGCTATGGCATTTGAAATCAATTACAGGAAGAAAAACTGTAAAAAACACGAATACATGGAGGCTAAACAGTGCACTACTAAATAACCAAGAGATCACTGAGGAAATCAAAGAAGAAATTAAAAAATACATAGAAACAAATGACAATGAAAACACGATGACCCAAAACCTATGGGACACAGCAAAAGCAGTTCTAAGAGGGATGTTTATAACAACACTCTCTCACCTCAAGAAACAAGAAAAATCTCAAATAAACAATCTAACCCTAGACTTAAAACAACTAGAGAAAGAAGAACGAAGAAAACCCAAAGTCATTAGAAGGAAAGAAATCATAAAGATCAGAGCAGAAATAAATGAAATAGAAATGAAGAAAACAATAGCAAAGATCAATAAAACTAAAAGCTGGTTCTTTGAGAAGATAAACAAAACTGATAAACCATTAGCCAGACTCATCAAGAAAAAAAGGGAGAGGACTCAAATCAATAAAATTAGAAATGAAAAAGGAGAAATCACAACTGACACTGCAGAAACACAAAGGATTATAAGAGACTGCTACAAACAACGATATGCCAATAAAATGGACAACCACAAAGAAATGGACACATTCTTGGAAAGGTACAATTTTCAAAGACTGAACAGGAAGACTTAGAAAATATAAACAGACCTATCACAAATAATGAAATTGAAACCGTAATTTAAAATTATCCAACAAACAAAAGTCCAGGACCAGATGGCTTCACAGGTGAATTCTACCAAACATTTAGAGAAGAGCTAACACCGATCCTTCTCAAATTTTTCCAAAAATTGCAGAGGGAGAAACACTCCCAAATTCATTCTATGAAGCCACCATCACCCTGATACCAAAACCAGAAAAAGATATCACAAAAAAAGAAAATTATAGACCAATATCACTGATGAACATAGGTGCAAAAATCCTCAAAAAAATACTAGCAAACAGAATCTAACAGCACATTAAAAGGATCATACACCATGATCACGTAGGATTTATCCCAGGGATGCAAGGATTCTTCAATATACACAAATCAATCAATGTGATACACCACATTAACAAATTAAGGAATAAAAAACATATGATCATCTCAATAGATACAGGAAAAGCTTTTGACAAAATTCAACACCATTTATGATAAAAACTCTCCAGAAAATTGGCATAGAGGGAACCTACCTCAAAATAATAAAGGCCATATATGACAAACCCACATCATACTCAATGGTGAAAAACTGAAAGCATTTCCTCTAAGATCAGGAACAATACAAGGATGTCCACTCTCGCCACTATTATTCAACATAGTTTTGGAAGTCCTAGCCACAGCAATCAGAGAAGCAAAAGCAATAAAAGGAATACAAATTGGAAAAGAAGTAAAACTGTCACTGTTTGCCAATGACATGATACTATACATAGAAAAATCCTACAGATGCCACCAGAAAACTACTAGAAATAATCAGTGAATTTGGTAAGGTTGCAGGATACAAAATTAATGCACAGAAATCTCTGGCATTCCTTTACACCAACAACGAAAAATCAGAAAGAGAAATTAAGGAAACACTCCCATTTACCATTGTAACTAAAAGAATAAAATACCTAGGAATAAACCTGCCTAAGGAAGTGAAAGACTTGTACTCAGGAAACTATAAAACACTGATGAAAGAAATCAAAGATGACATAAACAGATGGAGAAATATACCATGTTCTTGGATTGGAAGAATCAATATTGTGAAGATGCATCTACTAGCCAAAGCAATCTACAGATTCAATGCAATCCCTATCAAACTACCAATGGCTTTCTTCATGGAATTAGAACAAAAAATTTTACAATTCGTATGGAAACACAAAAGACCCCGAATAGCCAAAGCAATCTTGAGAAAGAAAAATGGAGTTGGAGGAATCAGGCTCCCTGACTTCAAACTATACCAAAAAGCTGCAGTAATCAAGACAGTATGGTACTGGCACAAAAATAGATATATAGATCAATGGAACAGGATAGAAAACCCAGAGATAAACCCACGCACATATGGTCACCTTATTTTTGGTAAAGGAGGCAAGAATATACAATGGAGAAAAGACAGCCTCTTCAATAAGTGGTGCTGGGCTAGTGGGGTGGGATAGGGAGGGTGGGAAGGGGGGAGACGCAAGAGGGAAGAGATATGGGGATATATGTACATGTATAACTGATTCACTTTGTTATAAAGCAGAAACTAACACACCATTGTAAAGCAATTATACTCCAATAAAGGTGTTAAAAAAAAAAAAGTGGTGCTGAGAAAACTGGACAGCTACATGTAAAAGAATGAAATTAGAACACTTCCTAACACCATACACAAAAATAAACTCAAAATGGATTAGAGACCTAAATGTAAGGCCAGACACTATAAAATTCTTAGAGGAAAACATAGGAAGAGCACTCTTTGACATAAACCACAGCAAGATCTTTTTTGACCTGCCTCCTAGAGTAATGGAAATAAAAACAAAAATAAACAAATGGGACTTAATTAAACTTAAGAGCCTTTGCACAACAAAGGAAACCATAAACAAGACAAAAAGACAACCCTCAGAATGGGAGAAAATATTTGCAAATGAAACAACAGACAAAGGATTAATCTCCAAATTATACAAGCAGCTCATGCAGCTCCATATCAAAAAAGCAAAGAACCCAATGCAAAAATGGCAGAAGACCTAAATAGACATTTCTCCAAAGAAGATATACAGATTGCCAACAAACTTATGAAAGGATGCTCCACATCACTAATTATTAGAGAAATGCAAATCAAAACTACAATGAGGTATCACCTCACACTGGTTAGAATGGCCATCATAAAAAAGCTACAAACAAATGCTGGAGAGGGTGTGGAGAAAAGGGAACCCTCTTGCACTGTTGGTGGGAATGTAAGTTGATAGAGCCACTATGGAGAACAGTATGGAAGTTTCTTAAAAAACTAAAAAAAAAACTACCATATGACCCAGCAATCCCACTACTGGGCATATACCCCGAGAAAACTGTAATTCAAAAAGAGTCATGTACCACAATGTTCACTGCAGCACTATTTACAATAGCCAGGACATGGAACCAACCTAAATACCCATCGACAGATGAATGGATAAAGAAGATGCGGCACATATATACAATGGAATATTACTCAGCCATAATAAGAAATGAAATTGAGTTATTTGTAGTTAGGTGGATGGACCTAGAGTCTGTCATACAGAGTGAAGTAAGTTAGAAAGAGAAAAAAAAATACTGTTTGCTAACACATATATATGGAATCTAAGAAAAAAATGGTACTGATGAAACTAGTTGCAGGGCAGGAATAAACAGATAGACATAGAAAATGGACTTGAGGACATGGGGTGGGAGGGTGATGCTGGGGCGAAGGAAGAGTAGTATCGACATATATACACTACTGAATGTAAAATAGTTAGTTGGTGGGAAGCAGCAGCATAGCACAGGGAGATTGGCTAGGTGCTTTGCGATGACCTAGAGGGGTGAGATATGGAGGATGGGAGGGAAGCTCAAGAGGGAGGGGATATGGGGACATGTGTATACATATGGCAGGTTCACTTTGTTGTGCAACAAAAACTAACACAGTATTGTGAAGCAATTATACTCCAATAAAGATCTATTAAAATTTTTAAATAAATAAATAAATATGAGTTTAATTAGAATGATTTCTAATTTAATGTATTTTTTCAATATGGGAGCAGGAGAACAAGAAAGGTTATTTTTTAAAACTTGAGTTATTGGAAGAAGTCATGTCAAAAACTAGAAGAGCTTAATAAAGAAATTCTTCCCAACATAGGTTAGATATTCATCAGGAAGGAGAAGGAAATGAGCAAAAAGAATGGTTGCCACGGAAAACTTTTTCATATTTGGGGTGAGGTAGAAGGGAGAAAAGCTCATTAGAGGATCTTATGAATATTTGACAAAAGTCTTATACCTTATTCCTCTCCAACTTTTTTCTGTCCTTGTAAAATAAAGAAGAGGAAGGGGAAACCACATAAAAATCCAGCTTCCTGTGAGCAAAAACAAAGGAGGAAAAGGTTTTTAGATGGGAGATGCCCAAGAGAGATGAGAATTGTGAAGGCAATCAAATGTCCTCTGTGAGGTAAACAGCAAATAGATCGGGGAAGCTTTTGACACCAAAACCTACTGTACCCCTGAAGCAGGTAGACCACACTCAAAGTGGAAGCTTCCACAACACTTTGCACAGGACTGCAGCTCCACAGGTGAAAGTAAGTTAAAGATTTTCTCTCGAGAACAGAATGCAGTAAGTCCAAATTGGATTTAGCAGTGATCCTGATTACTGGCTTTGTCCTTTATTGGTTGTCTGGTCCTGCTTAAGACATTTGATCTCTCTCCATATCAGCTTTCTGTTCAAATATCCTCCCGCATAAGGTTGTAGTAATGATCAAATGAAATAGTGGAAGTGAAACCTCAAACTTGACACAGAAATAAGATGTTTTTCTTAATTAAGGTTTCACAAAAACTGGAATGTTTTATTGCTACTAAGAGTGTTTATAGTTACTGTTAATTGCCACTGGAAAACATTCCATTTTATATTCATTAGTCTTAGACCAATGATATCAACACTTTTCGTTTTCAAACAGACCAAGAAATAGATAAGAATTAAAAATTTTAAAACATTTGAAATATCTATCAAATACATAATTACATATACTCCTAATTGCATTTATTCTGTAACAATCTATGAAAAACAATCAGATTTAGTATGCAGTTTTTCATAGCCTTTCAATCTGAATGTTTGTATCCTATCACTTAAGTACTTTGAAATATTTTGCTATATTTCCATTTATTCTACTTCTTTACTAATGATGTGAAGTAAAAAGCAAGTCATGTAATATTTATCACATTGAAATTATCAAATATTTGACAATCACAGTTTCCAAACAATGGGGTAGTTAAATTAATTTAGCCACTGGCATTCCTGAAACAACTGGACATATCACTTGCGGGTTGGTTACTTATCAATGAACAGTTGACCCAATTTGGTTGCAAATATGACTGACATTAACCAGAGTACAAATATTTACTATGATTATTGCCAATTGTTCACTGATCTGTGATCTAATCTGTTAGTCATTGGTCAACCTGGAAATGACCTGTGCATTTGGATGCACGAAGCATATTATAATTTAGATTTAGCCTCCAACAATGTATAGGCAAGTAAAATACATGTAAAGTATGCTACAGAAAAGTTCTAGGGGTGTGTGTGTGTGTGTGTGTGTGTGTGTGTGTGTGTGTGTGTATGTGTATGTGTGTGTGTGTATAAAAGTTAATATTGTCCATTGGCAGTTCTCTAGTAAATGAATATCAAAGAATTTTTGTTAGCAATTGAAGGATTCTCTGGTGATTGTACAAAGATAATGATATATCCATATGTGAAAAGAAGGTTGAGAATAGATGAATATAGTCTTAAGGATCAAGAGTATATACACTGGAACTCATTGGTTGGTCTTAGCATCACTCAAAGTGGGTGGGCAGCAAGATATTATGTCCTATAATATGATGCACTAGGAAGTAGTGACACAGCACCAACTATGAAATGTTCCTAAAACTTGAACCTAAGTCCAATCAATCCTAGAGCTCTAAACACCAGTTTACAAGAAATACAGGGATAGAGGATACAAGGTCAGACTCAGAATGTAAGACATTCTAAGGACAAATGATCTGGTTTATCCCACTAATCAATGAAATGGAAAGGATAGAATAAAATAAACTTAAGAGACATAATCAGGACCTTTTGGGGTCCTTATTTGAACAAACTAACTACATAAACACACACCTGAGATAATCAGGGGACTTCAAAGATAGACTAAGAATTAGGTGATATTGAAGAAATACTTATTTGGAGGGTCATTGTGTTTATAGAATTGCCCTTGTTTGTTAGGAATGAATTATTGAAGCATTTCAAGGTGAAATAGCATTTTGAATTTTCTTTAAAATACTCTATGAAAGGGAGGGGGGAAAGTGTGTGAGGGAATGGCAGGGGGAATGATGAAATAAAATTGGCAAAATGTTAATAATTGTTAAGTCTAGGCGATGGATACCTGAGAACCCAGTATTCTAGTCTATTTACTTCTTTTGTATGGTTTAAATTTTCTCATATTAAAACATTTATTAAAAAGTAAATGATCTACACTTCAATGAATTATTAATTCAGATAACACAATGATAGATACCAGCACAATAGTTTTGGGGAAAAGACTGTAGCTTGAAAATTTACCTGCAAGTTTTAAACCACAAGTCACCAAAAATAAGCTCAATTCTAAACTGCAATGAAACAATAGCCCAACAATCTCCATACAGACCTACTCTTGTTCTGCCACCCCCCCCACAATATTCCACCAAATTCTTTTCCGTCTGTCCTTCTCTCCTTTCCCACTTCCAACAAGAGTGGGTCATTTTATAGTTGTGTTATTGCATCTTGATCATCAACACATAAACATCTGTGATGGGGCTAGGGAGGGAAAACACTGTCTTCTCTCAAACAAGCTTGGTGCTGTACTCAGTACAGGAGCTGATGCTCATGACCCAAAGAGGAGCTGGGGCTGAGGTCTGGTTAGGGACCTGTAGCTGATGCAGGAGGAGAATGAATGCAGGGAAGGTGGAAGAAGATGATATGTGAATATAAAAATTCCTCAATTCTTGATATTAATATATAATTTTCCTTTGAATTTTTGTTTAACATCATAAATGGTTTTATTTTAGATGGATATGCTTTATTTTTGTTCACCACCTCTCCAACAAAAGGACATTTTTTTTAAGCCTAGGAAAAATAAATATATCCCAGGTTGCCATGTGTAGAGAAAAGAAGCTGCCCCAGGGACAGTGGAGAAGCATAATGCGGAGCAACTGTTTGAAGCGTGGAATGAAAGCACATCCTGATGTCTTGCAGCTAGAGAAGGAAAGGGATATTTACATAAGATGAGATGCCAATAAATTGGAAAGTTCAATGTGCTTAGAAATAGATAGTGGCTCGGACAATGATAGAGGAATCACACTGCTGCAGCAGATTGCATCTTTCATGTTTAATTTTCATTTAATTCCTGAGGAAGGCAGAGGCTCAAAGGAATGACTCACCCTCATCCTCATCTTTCAGAAAAACCTTTGCCGACCCCCCAAATGCCAAAGCCTGGAAATATCCCTATTTGTTATTCCCTAACAAATGAATTGAAAAATAAACTGATCACTTTTCTTAAGGCATTTATTGATGAGAAGCAACATTCATCTGAGTTTCAGCCACGAAGCGGTGTTTCAGACCAAGCGAAGAAGTATAGGGCGGACATTTCCAGCCTGTTCATTTAAAGTGATTCATCTGTCATCATTTTTGTGCCCCCAAAGAACAGTAAGCCGTCTCACCTCCTCTTCTGTCTCTTAATTGCTCTGTTACAAATGTACAGATAACAAATTAAGGTATTTTATCCATTCTAATCAGAAACATTTTTGTCATCTCAGTTAAAAAATGAACTAAAGCTAAGTGATAGAATTAAAGTTCTGAATAATAAGAATAGTTGAGTTGGGTTCAAAATGAGGTTATAACAAAGTAGAAGTAAAGGAGAAATTGGAATCAAATATTTAAATAACTTTAAAGAGTTTTTTTTAATTAAATATAGGTGCAATATGCAGAGCCATCTGGAAACAAAGACAGCATGTTTTAATTGTCAAGAACTTGACATCCAGTGAGAGGTAATTAACCCTTATTGTAGTAGTTTCACAAAAGTCTCAAAACACATATAAAACATTCACTGCATTGCATTGATTATGAATAGAAGCTGATTTATTACGCTGATTTTAGTTCAAGGTAAACTGGAAAGCCTAAAGAATTTTGGATTTACTTAAGGACACAGAGTAGATGACATACAGCTAATCTTTCTCATCTATGGTTTCCCTTTGGGAGAGGAAGTTGGCTAAAATGTATGTGTCAAGTTTGAGGCTGTGGAAAGGACTGACACCTGATTCTCTTTGTTTCTTCCTAATAGAAAATTAGTCATTAATATGGAAGGCAATCATTGATTCTCTTAAAAATTCTGAATATTGATATTTCTTAGACCATAGGTTCATTTATTCAACAAGAATCTATGGAGCATCTACTATGTTCAAGAGACTGTGTATATAGATTTAAGAACCCATTTCTTAATCCTTTGTTATGTTATTATTTTATAATTAGGTAATAGTTTTTGGCTTTCCCATAATATGAACAGATTTTTGTTACAGTAAAAATATTAGAAGAAAACAGTGATTTCTAGCCACTAACAAATAACTTGCTTTGTTCTCTCAACTTTGTATCTGATATTAAATCATTACCCAAAAGATTATACTATATTGTATTTTTAATTCGAGCCCAAATTATAGCATTTTAGATGAAATTAGAGCCAAGTCCCATCGGTATTTCAAAGTGGCAATATCATGATTTCTCCATATTATGTATTCCAGCATTTTTTTCTCTTTTCCCAACCTGTTCTGTAGACAGGTTTCCAATTCTGTACCATGTCTTCAAGTGTGATTCTGCAGGAAATTTCGTATAATTGGGAAATATTCACTATATGTCAGAAACAACCCTCTAAATTGATAACAATTTTGGTTTAAATGCAAAGTGTATTTTTATTTCCAAGAATTTGACCTTTATTTCCCACAAAACTCCTATGAAGAAATTCCATTCACAAATTTTATCTATATCAGAACAAAATTGTCTAATTGGCTCTTCTTTGAAATCTGTATTTATCAATTATGGCTTTCTCAGGGAAACTCTAATTTGCGAAAATGCTCTATATTCCAATCTTTAACAGTTGGAGGTGGATGTCCTTAAGGATGGAGGGGGAAAAAGTTCTTTTTTAAATGGCACATTTACTAATTATAAAATGCTCTTATCTCTCTGTAGCCAAAGCCAAAATGAACATGTGCCTTGTACTAAGAAATCCCAGGATTGTCACAACTTGTGCCAGCTGTTGAGGTTATGACACCTGTGCCAGCATCGCCAGCTCTGCCCACTGTCATCTGTTCCAACTGTTCCATCTGCACTGTTTGTACCAATTCTCCCATTTCTGCATCTGTACCTTCTGCAGAAACGTTTCCAACAATGCCAGCTGTGTCATTGGTGCCAAGTATGCCAGATGTTCTATTTGTCCACCCTGGGCCAAATCAATGCAGTTTTGTGCTCATTAGTCTTAGCTGGTAGATTCTATTTTACAATTTTTTGATATGTATTTAGATTGAATCCAGGCAAAAATTCCCCTTGTAACAATTTTACAACTATCTATCCATCTTTTGCCACCACAACTTTTTTATCTAACAACATTATAGTCAGTCCATGTGGTCTTGGTCATATTAAACCAGTTTGTGATAACCAGTTCAACGTTAATTGTGGTAGGGCATTTCCCACAATGTAAAACTATATAGAAGAAAATATTGCAAAAGCCATGGAACACGACAATAAATTGCAAAGTAATTAAAAAAGAATAAACTTTGTTCTGATAAACAAATTGAGAGTGCTCAAAAATCAATATGTTGAGCAGATTAAAGTAATCAATGGCATAATGTTCTACTAGGCTGCCTGGGTTTAGTGGTGTTTTAATTGACAAAGTTACACATGCAGGTTAATATATATGTCATACACTCCTGTTTTCTGGGTTTGGCTCTACAGAGTATTAACCAAGGGTGCACACAGGTGCTAGGGCCAGACCTACCACGCTTGCCCCTTCCTTGTAGAACTAAGCAAGCTCAGGAGCTGGTCCTCTGGCCAGAAGCTAGTTTCTCTTTCCTCTCTCAAAGGTCAGGTCTGCCAGTGCCAACAGAAACCACTCAATGAATAAGAATGTTCTTTCAGCTTTAAAGTTGAAAAAAAGTATTTTCATACTCACAACCTCATTATTCTACATCACCACAAACGAAAACGTAGTGTTTTTCTCTTTTCCTTTCTCATCAGGAAAGCCTTTTTTAAGGAGCACAAACACTTAATCTCTGAATTTTAACCCAAGCTCTTGCCCCTCAAATCATATTCAAGTGTGAAGGATGAGTCTAGAGTTTGTCATTTGAAACTGGTGTTTTACCAGGAATGTGAGGTCCAGATGACACAGTGCTACCTCTGGTTTATTCAGCCTAGATTATTTAACTCGCCCTTTGCAATGACGAACGTTCCATCTATTCACTAATGCTTGAAAGTGTTAATGATGGAGTTCGTGACAATGGATAAGATGTCAACTCATGATTACGTCCAAAGATTTGTACTCAGTCTATACATGTGACGAGGTACAGTGAGGAAATGTCCCAATAGCTTTATCCAGGCAGAAAATACTAAGCTTCCGTGGTGAATCACCAAATCACCCTAAAACAGATGACTTTATCTAGGTCTTAGGCTAAAAATCCTGGGGACATCATTTCTTCCCAGACAAAGGTCTGTATGCTGAGGCTCCAGACCCACATGCACAATGGTCTCAGTGCACTCCAGTGTTCCTGTAATGGTAGGACACCCCTCAATCCATAGCACTTCTCTCTTCTAAGGTCAGTGATCATTTCTCAATATCTCAAGTCCTTCACTCTCCTACCCAAATTTTATCTGTTTCTGACCTTTTCACTCTGTACCATTTCCTAACCTTCTCTGAACATGGAAAGGAGGTTGAATAAATATCAATTAATTAAAATAGTGGTTTTCTATCAAAATATGCCCAGTTCCTAGCTTGAGGAATCCAGCTTGAGTTCTCTGACCCTACTTCTAGAAATGTCACAGACTTTTTGATTCTAATTTCCCATGTTACTAGATGCCAGGAGGGAACATCCTTAATTAGGATTAAAATAGTTTCATGACTTGCTGAGAGAGCACCCTGTACCTTCTCAGAACATTTTAATTAATATAACTTTTGCTCCCTGCTGACAAAGATGTTTCCGATGGTGTTTTGGCCCAACGTATTTACCGCCTTCATTAATATGAGTCATTTGAATATGGAGGAATCCATAAACTTCATAGTTTCATGTAGAATAGAGTGTTAGAAGTGCCGGGTAGACATACACAGCTGAGAACGTTTTTCACAATCTATGTGGCCTTTTTTTTATAAGTTTTTAATACGGTGGCCATGAGAACACTCAGATTTGCAGACAAAGAATAGAAAATCATACATTTCAAGGTTCCAGTGGAAAAGCAGAAAATAGACCTGAATGCTTTTGAAATTTTCTATCATTACATTTAGCTTCCCCTTTAGAACGTTGTTTCTCTGGAATTAGTAAGTCACCGTAGAGAAGAATACTGCCAACTGATCCTCAAGCCATTGGGAGTAAACTTCAGCCCTTTTAAGTTTCTTGAGTATTTTACTACCTACTTCCCAATCTCACTGTCCACACTTTGAAGTTTGAAAGGAGAATGGAAAATCTTAACTATGTAGCTGCATCATTATCAGATGTATTAGCATACTATGAGTATCACTCTTTAAATCACAAGTATACTAGCAGTTGTATGATCAGTATTTATGAAATATTATAAAAGATAACAATAACTTACACTGAGGTACCACGGCTCAACTGGTACTACCACCGTCATTTTCATCATTTTCTCACTCATTTCTACACTATGTTATTTTCAGGCAAATGACATTGCTTGACTCACTGATGTTCCAAACTATTATATTCAGCTCCTAAAAGGCAGTCCCCAAACTCCAGTGCTGACATATGTAGATAAGCTATCTACATCTAGAATTGAAGGAAGCCTGTCAAAATGTAGAAGTTTGAGTGAAAAGGAAGAGGTTAATAGAAAACAAAGTAGGGCAAGGATAGAAAAGAATAAATCACTGCACCAAATTAGGAATTAATAACTCACAAAGTTAATGAACCACCAAGTAGAAAGGAGCCTTAGAGACTCACTAATCCAATCAGAAAACAGGACCTCGGGGGTGAAGTAACATATCCAAACTCACACAGCTAATTAATGGCGAAATCAAGTCTGGAACCAACCTATCCTCAGGTTCCTCGTCTGTAAAGTGGGGATGTAAATGATAGTGTCTAACCCATAGAGTTGTTGTGAAGGTTAAATCAGTTAATGGGTAAAAAGCACTTAGAACAGGGTCTGAGCGATAGTAAACATCATTATCATCATTAGGATGCTTGAACCTGTGTGATTTTTACTTCTCTAGGATCATACTAGCTAAATCTTGCAAATCTCAGCATCAATTTAAAGTCACACTTTTATCCTTGATTGTAAATTATCTTATTTCCATTTTGTATTTGACTATCAAATTGGTCTTATGAAATAAAAAGTTGGAGTATGAGTCTGGAATTAAGGAATAGCCCAACTGCTTGATTTTCTGTATCTACCTTGCACACAATGCAGACATTCAGTCAATGCAGAGAACTCTGAGGTGCCCACGTTAATGGAAAGAAGAAAAGGTATGATTTATCTAGACCAATAAGGGACACAAAAACAGCATTATTTGGCTTTAGAGAGAAAGCACACTCTCAATCAGTAGCACACTCCCATGTACTCACGCAGATACTTTCTTGTTACCTCTTTTGTGCCGACCACAGGTATGTGGGACTTTGCCGAGCAACAGAAAGAATAAAGCAACAGGGAATCAAAAAAAAAAAGAAAAGAAACTCTACTCCAAATGGATTGAGTTAACCATGTTGAGAAATTGGGAGAAGACAGAAAGGAAATTATTATGCAGTTACTAATAAAAGTAATATCTCATATTTGTAAAGCACCTTATGCTTCTCGGTTTTTACCATCATCTTGATTCTAGGCGTCAGTATTTGGTGGCACATTAGAATCACCTGGGTGAAGGGGGTTTGAAAAATAGGCTGCCAGACCAATTGAATCAGAATCTCTTGGGGATGGAAACCACGCATCTTAGTTTTTTGAAGTCACCAGGCTGTTCAGATGCACCAGGAGGGTTAAGGAACCACTCTTGTAAGGCCAGTCAGTGTGCTTCCCTCTTCATGAAAGCATCCTCCTAATATAGAAATGTAAGTTAATTTAAATTAATTATTTAGAACTTCGGAATTTTGAGCTTTAAACCTGAAATATTACTTCATTAGAAAGATTTGGATTAAAGTGGGTTAACTTTTCCTTTCTAGGCTTCCGTTTGCAGATTTATTTCTTGCCTCATATCAATACATTTAAGTTGGACTGAATCACAAAGCCAGAGATAGAACATTAGCTCTTGAGTTTGCTCCATAGCCTCCTGTAGGAGTTTGCCTCATTGTTAACCTTGTTACAACTCAAGATCCATCAAAACAAGTGTTGCGATGAGTGATGATACGGACAGAACGTGTTAGAGAGAGAGGTCACAGCGCTGGTATTTAGTGCTATCACAAATATGCAGGGATACCTAAACCTCATTCATAGTATCATAAGTATGAATCCACAGTGTGTGGGACATACACTAGATAGCTTTCCTCAAGAAAACCTTTCAAGTCATGTTTAAAACAGTCCACAGAACTTTTATGTATCGAAGCAGAGTTTCCCAACCTGTGGGCAATAGCACACTTGTGTGGCCCAGATGGCTCATGGGTGTGCCGAGATAGTGACCCCTTCACCCTTGGGGCAGTCAGAGCTTCTGCACTAGTTGCCCTCAGACATGAGCAGCCTCATCCGATTAGCCATGTGAATATTAACATTTTCTATATGCCAGAACATGAAGAATGTTGGAGACCACTGGATAGCACAAGCCAAGCACTGGGGCAGCACTCTCTAGACAATTTTTTACCTTGTTTAATATCCCAAGTTTTTATTTTGGATATTAATACAAAGCAACTATCAACTGTGACTATCATTTCATAAAAGAAGGGGATGTCTGAGCTGGTTGTTTCTAACATACTTTCTTTTTTTTTTTTTTTTTTAAAGAAGATGTTGGGGGTAGGAGTTTATTAATTAATTAATTAATTTGTGCTGTGTTGGGTCTTCATTTCTGTACGAGGGCTTTCTCTAGTTGCGGCAAGCGGGGGCCACTCTTCATCGCGGTGCGCGGGCCTCTCACTATGGCGGCCTCTCTTGTCGCGGAGCACAGGCTCCAGACGCGCAGGCTCAGTAGTTGTGGCTCACGGGCCCAGTCGCTCCGCGGCATGTGAGATCCTCCCAGACCAGGACTTGAACCCGTGTCCCCTGCATTAGCAGGCAGATTCTCAACCACTGCGCCACCAGGGAAGCCCTAACACACTTTCATTTTAAAGTAGTTTACATCATGCAAGAGATTACAGTCCAAACTTACGGTGCCAATAAAATATTTTATCAAGGAGAATTGAACCTTACTTTCTGATTTTTATTTTGAAATTTTCAGTCCTACTGAAAAGCTGAAATAATACCACAATGAATATCCATATCCCCTTCACCCATATTCACAATTTGGCCACATTTGCTTGATCTCTAACTTTTCTTTCAGTGGAACCATTCGAAGGTTGCAGATGTCATGTCATGACACTTCACCCCTAAATACTTTGTCATGCTCCCCTAAGAAAAAATTCTCCAAAACAACCCCAATACGGTTGCTCCACCTAAGAAAATTAAGCTGAATTCAATGTCATCTAATAAGCAGTTCATATCCAAATTTCCCCAGTTGTTTCCAAAATCTCCTTTATAGATTTTTTTCCCATCCAAGATTCAATCCAGTTCCATACATTGTATTTGGCTGTTACATCTCTTTGGTATTTTTAAATCTAGAATAGTCCCCCTCCCTGTGTTTTTAAAAAGTCATTTGTTTTTCACTATGTTGACTGTTTTAAAGAATCCAGACAAGTTATGTTGTAGAATGTTCCACATTCTGGATGTGTCTGTTTACTCACACTTAGATTCAGTTAAAAAGGGCATTTTCAAACTCCTGAATATACAGGAGAGATATAATCTCAGCTAAGTGAATACGCTGAATTTAAAGGAGACACCGTCTCCATAGTCTCTGTTTTACTCCCCGTGGAGTATCAGTAACTTAGTCGCAGGATGGCACTTTCCACAGGCCAGCATTAGGTAACCATCATCCTACAGAATAAAAATGATTCCACCATAGACCATCTGCCAACACACGGTACCACTGGCAAAAGATACCGGGTCTCCAGAAGAGTGGCCTAAGGTTCTGCCGGGGTTCACTTATAGGCACTAGAGCAATTGCTCACTCCAATAAATGTGTTAGGCTGAAACGGCCTTTTCTTACCTGGATATCCTCTGTGATCAAAGTGAAATGTGCTGGAGCCCAAGTTCTACTAAACAGTTAATAAAAAGAGATGAATTCAGTACCTACTGGCTTGCTGAGGAGCCCCACACTGTACCGATGTCCCAAAGCACCCACCACAGGGCTGGAGCAAGGCTGACATCACCCACCTGCCTGCTCCGTGAACTTGCCTGGTGCCAAGAATGTCCAGAACTTTGCAGTCATGGACAATAAAATAGAAACATGCTCAAGCTTGAGCAAAAAGCGCTCCAGCGGTACCCCGACTTTCATCAAGACATTTCCCTAGTTATGCTGACTAGGATTACAATGTGTGACCAGAGTCCAGGCCAGGGACAGACTCCAGGCAGGGCCATCATTTCCTCCCTGGGGCAGAGAGATTCCTCCATCTACCAATCTCTGTGTGGCTGTCCTCGCAGGGGAGCCATCCATCACTCCATCAGGTGCTTCCCTCTGCCTACAAGGTGCATTGAGGGGGGACTTGGGGGGAAAGGAGAGCTGCAGCCACCTCTCTCTTAGTGGCTGGTAGGTCCACTCCCCTCCCGAGTCTGGCCCTCTGCCTGGGGAGAGGGGTGCAGAACAGAGCACAAGACAAGAGCAGTGCACCCATGTATCAGGACGCAGATGCCAATTTATTTTAAAAGGACACTCATCTGCTTCTAAAGAGGATTTGCCCAAGGCTTACAGTAACAAACCCTTCTTACTTCAGTTACTCCACTCCAGGCTGACTGCTCCAGCATCTGTTTCGGGCCGTTCTGGAACTCACTGCTTCTCCACCACCTCGGCTTGGGAACCATGGAGCCTTCACACTTGAGGCAGTCCAGATGGTGTGTGACTTTTTCAGGGAGTAGTTGGTAAATATGGTAGGTAGGCTTGATATGGTGATCAGTTAGATATGGGCAGTGTCAGAGGGAAGAATCAATTGTCCTAAAGGTTTCTAGCTTGACAACTTGATCTAAAGGTTGGTGCCATTAAATAATAAAAGAAGTTCTGAGAGATTAGGTTTAGGATGGGGCAGATGAGCCATTTATTCACTTATCTTTCACTTTACCTTTTACAGGTTAAAAAAATAGAGTCTCAGATTGAGATTTAAATAAATGGATAATGCTTGGGAATTTGTTACATAAAAAGATCAAATTTTACAGGGGAGCTTATTTTCTCATCTCCTACTGTAAGATTTCCATTCTGCTCCTTTATGGTCCACATTTTTATCTGTTTTAATAATGACTAATTTCAGGAAAAAATAAAAGAAAGTATGGTTATAATAGACAAGACACCACCAGCCATCTAGTGATAGCCTGTCCTAACTTCCTACCTGGTGAAACTTGCAAACAACAAATTATAAAACAATAAAATTATATCAAATGCCATCTTCTTCTTTATAGAACACATCAAACAGTGGTCAAATCAAGGAGATATATTTGTTGGTGTCACTTAGTTGAACTCACATCCTTCACAGGTATCCCAGGATGATCAGATTCCTTGTAGTGGAAATTCCCAAGTTATTAACTACACAGTAGTACAACTCTGTGAGACTGAGTTCCCAATCTTTGGTCACAAACCACACTGCACTCCTCTCTAGCCCACCTGTTAGGCTGTTTCACTGAAGTCCAATAAACTGAGACTTTGGCTTTTAGCTGCTGATCTCTGGAATTCTGTGCATCCTATGAGATAAGAAGTCATCTGGGGGACTTCCCTGGTGGTGCAGTGGTTAAGACTCCACACTCCCAACGCAGGGGGCCTGAGTTCCATCCCTGGTTAGGGAACTAGATCCCACATGCATGCCGCAACTAAGGAGCCCATGTGCTACAACTAAGGAGCTGGCAAGCCACAACTAAGGAGGCTGACTGCCGCAACTAAGACCCAGCACAACCAAATAAAGAAATATTTTTGTTTCTGTTTTTGTTTGTTTGTTTCGCAGTACACGGGCCTCTCACTGCTGTGGCCTCTCCCACTGCGGAGCACAGGCTCCGGACGTGCAGGCTCAGCGGCCATGGCTCACGGCCCCAGCTGCTCTGCAGCATGTGGGATCTTCCCGGACTGGGGCACGAACCCGCGTCCCCTGCATCGGCAGGCAGACTCTCAACCACTGCACCACCAGGGAAGCCCTAAATGAATATTTTTTTAAAAAAAGAAGTCATCTGTACAATCCAACTTGCCTGTCTATTTCGTAGGTGTTCATAAACCCTTCAAAGGCAAACGCTGTATTAGGGACCCAACACCTAATATACAAGTGTAGGAAAAGGAAGGTATATTAGTTCCTAAGGCTGCCACAATAAAGTACCACAAACTGGATGGCTTAAACAACAGAAACGTATTCTCTTACAGTTCTGGAGGCTTGGAGTCCCAGTTCAAGGTGTCTGTAGAGTCATGCTCCCTCAGAAGGCTCTAGAGGAGGATCCTTCCCTGTCTTCGTAGCTTCCAGGGGTTGCCAGCAATACCTGGCACCTCTTGGCTCATGGCAGCACACCACCATCCTGTCTCCTTCATCACAGGTCGTTCTCCTTGTGTGTCTGCATCTATGTCCAAATTTCCCACTTCTTATAAGAACACCAGTCACTGGACTAGGGGCTGCCCTAGTCTAGTATGACCTCATCTTAACTTGATTACATTTGCAAAGATCCAATTTCTAAATAAGGTCACATTCACAGGTAGCAAGGACTCAAACACACCTTCTTGGAAGACACAATTCAACCCACAACAGAAGGAAACTGCAGCTTTTTGGCCTTTGTTCTTTGTAATAAAAGGAGACAGAAATGGTTTTTAAAAAACACAGAATGCTACAAATTTTCTTAAGAAAAAGATTTTTAAGTTATATGAAATAGAAATTTTATTAGAATGTTAAGATATACCCTAAAAATTAAAATATATAAAAATCTGAAAATGTTATTAACACTATTTGATTTTTTTTTTTATTATTATTATTTGTGTGTGTGTGTGTGTGTGTGTGGTACGCGGACCTCTCACTGCCGCGGCCTCTCCCATTGCAGAGCACAGGCTCCGGACGCGCAGGCCCAGCGGCCATGGCTCACGGGCCTAGCCGCTCTACGGCATGCGGGATCCTCCTGGACCGGGGCACGAACCCGTGTCCCCTGCGTCGGCAGGCGGACTCTCAACCACTGCGCCACCAGGGAAGCCCAACACTATTTGATTTTATTCTGAACTTTTAACACGTGAGTCAAACGTGCTAATCGGATTGATGAAGACTTGCAGAGACAGAAACACCATATGGTGACACTGGGTAGATAACTGTGCAGACATGAAAGTGGAAGTGAAAACAATTCTTTGGGCCCCCAAAGATTAGATATCGGCAGTAATGCTTTTAGCACCTCCAGAGATTATCAGTCATTTCAAACATTTAAGATTCCCATTGCAGAAACATGGCACCTAGAGTCAGAAAACCAAGGTTATACAGATATTTGCAATCCTGTAAACTGTCCTTATGTCAAGCACAAGAAATGCAGTAGGTGCCTCACGTAACCAAACACTGGGCCTGAATCCCCAGAACAGATCTGTGATCTAAATGAGCAAAGACAGCACTCCATGTTGCTTTAAAGAGAATTATCATAGGTGTTACACTTTCACAAAATCACCTCTTTCAGCAAAACCAAATTGCTCTGTCACCTTTCAGTCCAGATCATCGTGGTAAAATGCTTTCAAAGCAATTTGCAGTGTTTTGCTTCTTGAGACCACACCCTGCCTGGACAGTCACTTTTGCAATCATCATTTTCTCATAGAGCTACAAAGGGGAAGATTAGCCCCAGGATACCGGGATCTTGAGCTAATGGATTTATAGCCATTTATACCTGCAGTGTATAAAGGGCAACAGGATTGTCAGAAAGCTAAACTTTGACAATATCAAGTCACTCTATCTTTTGGCTTTCTCAAAGCCAGTCTCACTGTTCACTGTTCTCCACCGAGGTAGGACTCAAGGATAAATTAGCAATCACTTTTTCTGCCATTCATCTGGGCTCCTGTGAAATAGTTCCAACCTAGCTTCTACCCTCCTGGGAGCAGGAAAAGACCTCAGAGATCATCTGGTTCAGGGCGGAAAATACTCAAGACTTGGGAGCCAATGACTTATTGGTCATTACCTTGGTTGGTCAAGGAGACTTCACAACTTGTCATCTGGTGGATATGCTAAGATTCCTCTGTCCTATTGGATTTCCTTTTCCAGCTAGAACCAACATTTAAGATTCTCGATGTTAAGTCACTCCTTGCTTTCTCCTAGCTTCTCTTTCCGAACGTCCTGAGTGTGTACTGCCCAGCCCAAACCGCACTGTGTATCTGCTTTTCCCACTGGGTGACGGGCGCCTCCCGGCGGCAGTCCTCTCTTAGCTATCCCTGCCCCCTAGGGTCTAACTCAGTGTCTGGCATGTGGTAAATACTCAGAGAGTTTTTCCTCAATGAAAAAATATTTCTAGAAAGAACAGTACAAGAGGCCTGCCTTTACAATCGGAGTATAAATTCATTTTATTAAAGTTTTGCCAAGGTAGTTATTTCACAAGTCACTAAGGGAATGTGATGTGATTTGGGTACTTATGTTTGCATGGGGACAGCAGGATGAATGCAGTTAAACTCCAGGGATCTATTTAGGAAAAGTACAGGTTTAATGGCAAATTCCAATTGTCAACAGGGTAGGATGAAGGGCTGGGTTGGGGTTGGCTGACAGCTAGGGCTGCCTGAGGGCACTGGGGGCCTTGGAAGGTGGGCAGAGACTTTAAGACGGAGAAGGCAAGGGGCCTGGAAACAAGCATTTCTCCTGTTTCCAAAGTGACTTAAGGCTCTTCCTACTATTGCGCTTCTGAGCAGGTCAGGTTAGTTCAAGTGTGAAGCGATTCAACATGCATTGTACATTGTGTAGCCTAAGGTGTAACTGTCACATGCTAATTCCCAACAGTGATGACAAGCCCCTATACGGGGGAAGTTAATTTTAAGCAAAGGCCCTGAGTCAAGACTGCGTCCTGCTGCCTTCAGCAGAGGAGACAGAAGACCCACTGCTTGGCTGGCTCGGCTCTCTCGTCTTGTCCTGTCCCTGCGTAGCAGCCTATTCCAGTTTCGCCCTGGTGGCTTCTCTGGCGACTGACCCTGACCCATCTGGTTCTTTCTCCTCCCTCTCCCCCAGCAGGGACTCAACATCTGAGCCAAGACTGGTGCCCTTTTCCTTTGTTGAGTAAAGTGAAGTCATAACTTGCAGGAGGGGATGTGCACACAGTCAGAGGTACCCATGAAATGAATGAGTCTTAAGATTCAGGGCCCTTCGCTTGCCCACGATTCTTCTGAGGTTCTGGGAGGGTCGTCAGCAATTTTGCACTTGTCCTTGTGAAATGTTCGCACGTGCGCACACACACACATACACATACATACGTAGACTTACATTCCTTAAACTTCGGGCTCCATACAAGTAAAAGTCCTGCACAATCACAGCCCTTCTCAGACTACTGTACTGTCAGGCAGCCTGACCTGGCCTAGAAAAT
This sequence comes from Aethalodelphis obliquidens, assembly GCF_003676395.1. Lineage (NCBI taxonomy): Eukaryota > Metazoa > Chordata > Mammalia > Artiodactyla > Delphinidae > Aethalodelphis > Aethalodelphis obliquidens. The sequence goes on from NW_020837968.1 coordinate 22,948,630, forward strand.
TCCATTCCCCAAGCCAGTCCCTTAGGCTCTTCCCAGGCCCCTCCACCAACAGCAGCCCTCTATGTCTCCCCATCTGTTTATAACAGATTACAACTTGTCTCTGACCTCTCTGAGCGTTTCCTGACCAGAATCTGGGGTTGTGCAGATAAGAGCTTTGTCTCTGCCTTGGCTTGCTTCTTTGCTTTTTTTTTTTTTCCTAAGACTTCCTCTTTCTAGTCATTTTTCCCCCACTGAGAATACAGTTCTCTCCTGCTTTTTAAGGCACGTGTCATGGTATAAAATAGAATTCTATTTGGTAATAAAAATCACAAATTGCTGAAAGTCAATGTAAAACTAGGCAGCAAAATTCAAGGTCAGTCTGATAAGACAGATTCCTGAGCATTTTTACCTCCCTTTGAAATAATAACTGGAATTAAATTTCATATTACTAGTTAACTTCAGTTATTCAGTTCGTTCATCTTCACTTGGGCATTTCTTCCTGCCCTTGGGTGATGTTAGGATTGTAGCTCTTACAACCTCTTCTCCTAAAAACCTTCTTTAAATTCATCAAAGGAACAAGCTCTTTCCTGCCCCAGGGCATCTGAACCCACTTTTCCCTCAGCCCAAAGGGATTTTATCCAGCACTCATGAGTAGGCAGATTCCTTCTCATCCTTTATAACTCAGTAATAAATATGACTGTCTAAAGCAAGTCCACTGTCACTCTCTCCTTGCACATTTTGTTTCCTTATCAGAATATGTAATTATTTATTTGTTCATTTACTTCTCTTTCTTTTTTTTTTTTCCTGTGTCTTCCTTCAAACCATAAGCTTCATGAAGGTAAGGACCATGTCAGCTTTGTCTCCACTGCATTTGTAGCACAAAATACAGTCTGAAGACAGATGTCATTGTTACAGCAGGCTAGATCACCTTACTTGTCCTGGCTTTTCTCGCAGTCCAGACAAGAGAGGCATAAAACATTGTCCCAAGCTCCTGGAAGAGCTCTTCCTAAAAGGGCAGGAACAAGGGAACTCTGTTATTGTCGTCATCTCTCTCGGAGCTCAGGAGTTGTCCTCTGAGGCATGACAGTGATGGGGTGGCGTCTTCAGGGCCTCGCTTCTCTCCTCCCCAACAGGCTGGCTCTCCTGTGCTTGCACACCGACTCAGAAAGGGTGGGCCAAGGGCAATGGACCCCATATCAGACTGAATGGGCTCACCAAATTCCAGCTAGGACTTCCCTCCACTTAGGACAACGGAGTTTCAGGAGACACGGGCATTATTTATATAACACTCCCCCACTGGAGAGATGGGTTCCAATGGTCCCATCCAATGGTTCTACTTCGACACCAGGGACAGCTCCCCTGGGCCTGAGGGTGGGCCGGGGTGCTGAAAAAGCTTTCTGGGATTCCAATCCCTGCCCCACCTATCCTTTGTTACAGCTTTGAGCCACTCTTCCTCTGTAATAACTTCAGAGGTTCAGAGAGCCATTAGAAGGTTATATTGGATTCAAGACCAGGCTTCGCTCAGACCCAGAACTCAGGGACTTTCCCTTGGAATCCAATATATCAGAGTTACACCTGGATACACTGGGAATGTAGTGGGATGGTGGGGGGTGGGGGATGAGAACAGGTTCAGAATACCAGCTTCTTCCATCAAGAATTTACAGTCTTGGGCTTCCCTGGTGGCGCAGTGGTTGAGAGTCCGCCTGCCGATGCAGGGGACGTGGGTTCGTGCCCCGGTCTGAGAGGATCCCACATGCCGCGGAGCGGCGGGGCCCGTGAGCCATGGCCGGTGAGCCTGCGCGTCTGGAGCCTGTGCTCCACAACGGGAGAGGTCACAGCAGTGAGAGGCCCGCGTAACGCAAAAAAAAAAAAAAAAAAAAGAATTTACAGTCTGGTCAAATCTGGGTTAGCCTTGGCAAAATATTAACTTAGAAGTTATTTGTTCTTTTCATTCCTACAGAATGGGATATTTATAAGGATGGTGACTCAGAATATTTTAGAAACTATGAGGCAATTGCATCATATTTAGTGGCTCTGGGGTCAGTAAAACTCTGGAGTCAATGTGCATTATGATAACTATGGAGCTAGCTCAGAAGACGTCAACACTGATGTCCCTACATTTAGGAGCTGGCAGGAAAAACCACCAGCAAGGGTTCACCTTTGATGCAGAATGAAGTGTTTCTTGGGAGTTGTGCCCTGCAGTCAGAGTACTGCAACCCAGAAGAGTTAGCAGATCAGTGAGAACAGGTTAGTGCAGAAAGTGCTGTAACTGCAAAAGAGGCCTTTCTTGGACTTCAACATCTTATTGTGTTGTACTTATATTTTTGGTATCCATTGATTGAGAATGGATCCATTCTCATCCATTGAATGACAAAAAGAGGCTATGAATTCAGTAACACCTTTAAATGGATTTATGTCTAACTAAATTAGACACAGAAGGAGCTACACACATTTTTAAAACATAATGTGTATATTTACTTAAGACATTCCACATTCAGTCCGCATTCAATCTACATTCAGTCTATGATAGACACATGGACACCTGAAACCCTTGAAACACCTCACACTGTCCAGGCGTTACAGCCCTCATATTCTACCATCAGTCCACGATACAATGTCAAAGGGCCTGCCCTTCAGGCATGACACAGACAGGCACCAGCTGGGTTTGTTCAACAGATGACTAACCCAGGCAGTCGTCCTGCCCTCAGGAATCAGAAACCAGGCGGATGCTGAGACTGCTGACCAAGTGCGGGAAGGCATAGGGCGTGGATCTGCACCAGGGAGGAAGGAGCCTCGTGTGATACGAAGTCCATCCAGCAGGCTAAGGCTCAGGGCAGGACTCTGCTTGGTAGAGGCTATTGGAGATAGGAGCGCTAGAACAAAGCAGGCATCTGACGAATGGAGTATCGTAGGGTGTGGTGGCATGCAAAAACTCTGGGGGCAAACAGAAGATCAGGGCCTACCCTTCGGGCTGGTTGGCAGCAAAGGACATCGACAGGTGTGCAAGTTAGCAGACGTGGCATAGCAACGGTGTCCTGCATCTGCAGGGCATTTAATTTAGTTCTCCGAGGTACTGGATGGTAGATCGGGCTGAGATTGCAGATACATTTCTATTGCCAGGATTGGCTCAGAACTTGGGGCTAGACTGAGCCAGCCAGTGAAGACATCAGAACATTCAGCAGGAGAAACTAAAGACAACGGCTTCAGGGGCAGCAAGCCTGAGAGAATGACAGAACATCACAGCCTCGTAAACGAGTATCACCAGACTCAGAACAGATCTGCCTATGCTCCCCAAGGTTCTGAGAACTCAAGCAAGTTATTTAGGAAAAGAGAGAGAGAGAGATGGAATAATTTCTGAGTCTCCCCTCTTTTTGCACTCTACATGCATAATTGCATACAGTGGGGGAAAACATTAGTACTTGGGGCCTTGCTTCCAAAAAAAGAAAATGAGAGTGAAGCAGCTTTATGGGCAGAATCTTTGTGGGCTCTCTTGATTCAAATCCTTATTGTAATTCACGAGCCAGAAGCTTTTCCACACTGCCCCCGCAACTCAGACTGGAAGAAACAGCTCCTAGAAACAGCCCCCCACCCCAAGCCCTACAGAAACTCTTCCACATCCTTTGTCTATGCATCAAAAACAGGATGATTAATGTAGATGGTGGTGATGCTTAAAAAAGGATCCCTGAGACCCAGGGATGTTATCTAACTGCAAGTGTCTCAGAAATGCCTTCCACAAGCCTCAAAGCACTCTCCATCAAACACAGCCAATGGGGCAGCCACGAAAGGCCAGGACAATAAGTTGAGATGAGTAGTGCTCAGAATAGTAAAAAGTTCCAGGAATGGCCTTAAGTCAAAACAATGCATCTGGTGGGGAGGGAATTCTGCCCTGAGACTAGCATTCATGGATGGTAATAAATAAAAACTTGAGAAAGAAGGAAAAAGCCCAAGCCAGGAACAGGGCAAGCACAGGGCTGGTCGGGAGCCTCATTAACACTCCGATAGGTGACACCCACTGCCAACCCCACCTGAAAGGATCACTTTTTGGCAAGAGTTGCTTATAGTTAATTCAAGAGGAAGTTTTCATGTGAGGCCCCTAATCTTCTTTCTGGTCTGTGCTCGTTCAAATCCTTTGGAGGCAGCAAGGACCCCTACTCAGACTGAAGTTTCCACATGGCTCATGCACTAAGGAAAGCATCTTAAGGTAGGACTCTGACCCAGGCACACCTTCTCAAGGTAGCACCCCCAAAGCATGAAGGAAAGCCTATTTTGTTTCCGTCTGGCCACTCACATCACAGGACAGAGTTTACACAGGCAGGAACAGGCATGGCTTGCTCTCTTCCAACTTCATCACCTCCCTCCCCAACATAGGTATAGTTCATCCCCCATGTCACCAGGCTTTAATAAATAGTAAGGAAAACAGCATCAAGAGCTGGTCGTTTGCTGTCTACTGAATGTGGGCTCTGTGCCATGTGCTATCCGCATGGAAGTTACTGCCTAATGGTTTCTGGTGTAGGAGATGCTTCTGGTTGCCTATACAACCCCTCCACCCCTCCCTCTCTTCTTTCTAAGGGAAACCTGATCAACCTCTCCCCCATGAAGCTTAAGCAACACCTGAGAAATTGACCCCAACCCCATCTCCAGAGGTAGGCAGTGATATAGGTAGGTCTCTGGCTCTATTGCCAGAGATTGGCTCAGGAACACAGACAAGAACCCATGGCCTTCCTTCAGCGACTATCACTAGCCTAGGGGTGAGCATGTGACCTAAGCTGGCCCAATCAGCCTGAAGGGAAGGACTTCTGATTCCTGCTCTCTCTTTCCCTCTCCCTCCCTCCCTCCCTCTCTCTGTCTCTCCATCTGGGTGTGGACATAGAAGCACATTGCCCCTGTTGCTGCTGGGAAGCCATTCTGAGAACAAAGCCAACAAACAGAGATGGGTTAAGTCAGGAATCACTGAGAAGTGGAGTCAGAGCCCTAATCATAGAACTCCAGGAGGCTTCCTAGCTTGGGACTTCCTGATGTGTGTGTGACATGATAAATACCCTTATGACTTAAGCCAGTTTGAGTCAAATATTCTGTTCCTTGCAGCCAAAAGCATCCTAACTGATATATCTGGAGTAAAATTCTTTCATTTCTTTTCCTCCAGTCCTGCCTCTCTATAGTTTTCATTCCTTCCTTCCATTCTAAGGAGGCAGCTCTGCCGCTTTTCTGGCTCTGTGACCTTAGGCAAATGCTTCAACCTCCCTGGTCTTCAGTATCTTCATATTTAATGAAGGAGCTGGACTAGAATGATCTGTAAGATCCCTTCAAACGCTAATATTTATAGCACAAACATTAAAGAGTATATAATACTTCTACTAAAAAGACGTGTCATGTCAAGTAAGTAAACCACTGAGATTAGTTCAAACTAGTTCAAGCTTAAGGCAGAGAGTTGCCAAGACAATAAAAAAGATGGCTTAAGAAGACATGAAGCAACCTCCCGTACACAGCAGGCTTCAAGTCAATGAACACAGAAAATCAATGAGGCGAAAACCATGTACCCCTGAGACTGAATGAGGTGAAAATAAATTGACCACAAAATCATATGTTCCTTTTATACTCAGCCAAATATACACTATATTCCCAGTCGCTCTGTTGTGCTTCCTGGCTCCGACAACCCAAAGAAGAAAAGGAGAAAGGGATGCAGTGTCTCATTCATGAGAAAGACAACAGAAAGCACTGGAATATCGGAGAAAGAAGGAACGTTATATGGGCCAAGAGGCTCTGAGAGTCAATCTCTGTGGCAGTTTTCTCCTTCTATATTCACGTGGGCGTTTTGTTCATTCTGAGTCTCCAGTTATTGTATACTGCATGGACTAAAGACTCAGTTCAAAGTAGTTTTGCCCCAGTAAAGGATTGTTTCGGGAGGCTTGCTGCCCCTACTTACCTATCGCCTCCAACAAGACAGAGATGCAGTGAAGGAATAAGAAGCACACAGAGTTGGGTAGCAGAAAATTTGGGGGTGAGGGCGGGACACTACTATGCTGAAGGATCCAGGGACAAGCAAGGCATTCTCTGTCCCAGGGAGCGATGGCAGTGAGAGCTTGGAGCAGTGTCTTTGGGACCCAAGTCAGGAAGGGAAGAGGACACTAAACTGTCATGGAACCCCCCCAGTGCAGGTGTGCCGCCATTTAGCATAGTCCTCGCATAAATGTTCTACAGATAGTTGTTGCATGGATGATTAAAGTGGGTAATAATACATCTAAGTCAATGAAGATACTCTGTGGCAACAAGGTGTAGGAGAAATTGAACAAAGGTAGGAGTAGTTGGAATTGTACCTGGAAAGAATAGTGGATAGGGGTCCAGTAGCAGAAAAATATTTACACTAGTTATCAACCCTGGTTGCACTTAGAACCACTTGTGCACATTAACAAAACAACAGTCACGATGCTTGAACGCTACCCCAAGGAATTTTGATTCGGCTGGTCTGGAGGGGGGTTAAAGATTGCAACCACTGGGGTAAGTAAAAGCATGGTCCCAACCAGCTCTTACTACCAGCTCTTCAAGTCCAGAGTTTTGACAAGCAGTTGTAGGGCGCCTTTTATAGTATGAGTATGTCTGTGCTTTTGGCATGCACACCATCACCAGAACTATCTCCCCAAAGCCCTCTCCTCCAGAACCTCAATGGTTCCCCACTACTTGCAGTTTAAAAATCTAGAACAAATTAATGGCCTTCTTGTGCCTCCTTTTCTTGTGATTCATCAACAGCAGTGTCTCTTTACAGTCTTGTCCCAGGGAGCTTTCTGAACCCCAAAAATAAAGGTTAAAAAGAAAAAGAAGTCAGAAAGTTGAGTTATGTGCACTTGCTTCAAAGGAAGTGTCCAGAAACAGACCAATTTAAAGATTCCTCTCTTGGTGGACACATTAATAGGAAAAAAGGAGGGACTAGAATAGAAGCCCTGGTTAAAGATCATTAGATTCTTGACAGACAGTCGGGTAAGTGGGTGGGAAACTAATCTCCCAGAGGCAGGCTCTCTTTAAGCTCATTAAAGTTTATTTTTAAATTACTCAAGTGTTTTATCAGGGATATTAACTTCTTCCCAGAAGGAACTTGAGAAACACACCATGCAAAAAGTTCAATCCAGACTGGGTTTGGGACAATTTTTCATTTCCAGTGAAAATCTTACAGCTCTCAGAGAGTACTCCTCCTTTAAAGCAAAGAAAATCATTCTGGCACCATCTCATACTCAACCCTAAAACTACAAGACAGTGAGTGACGTTTTCAGACTTTCTAGAAAAAAGTTGTCTGATCCAAGATTTCTATACCTGACCATAAATTATTCATATGTAAGGGGAAACTAAAAATATTTTTGTTATGCAAGGATTTTAAGTGTATCCCATTTTATTCTCTTTCTGAAAAACTCACTCAAGGAAGTACTCTGCCAAAACAAAAATTAAATTGCAACAAAAATTTCTAAATAGAGTGAAGCAAACTGTATAAGAAGTATGGTAAGTAATTGATTAAGTAAAATTTAGAGTTAAATAGGTGATGACGTTATTGTAAAATGTAAAAAAACTGCCAAGAAAAACTTCTTTAAAAAATTAGAAGAAGCATGTAAGAAAAAGCAGCACCACTCTCTCCATTCTCTTCTTTATTTTTCATATTTTATTTTATTTGCTTCGTTGGGTCTTTGGTGCTGTGGGAGGGCTTCTCATCGTGGCGGCTTCTGTTGTTGCAGAGCACGAGCTCTAGGCACATGGGCTTCAGTAGTGTGGCACACGGGCTCAGTAGTTGTGGCTCGCGGCCTCTAGAGCACAGGCTCGGCAGCTGTGGCGCACGGGCTTTGTTGCTCTGCAGCGTGTGGGATCTTCCCAGACCAGAGCTCAAACCCGTGTCCCCTGCATTGGCAGACAGATTCTTAACCACTGCACCACCAGGGAAGTCCCTCCATTCTCTTCTGTGGCGTCCATCCTCTCTCTGCTGTTTTGCAGTGTGGCACATGGGAGTATATATGAAAGTGGTCCATGAGTCTTCTGCCTGGTGGACTAATTTTTTTTTTTTGCATACTGATCTTAGTTTATAGCAAAATGCTTCTTTCCTCCAGCAGCACCAAAGATTGAGCTGCTTTGACTCGTTCCTGAACATGACATTCTTTAGGAACAGCCCTAAAAAGACATTTAATAAATAAAGCAAGAGAGTATAGTAAGGGTATAAATATGAGAAAGACCAGCATCTTAGACTGTTGCCCTCCTAATCTCAGAGCACAGAGTAAAGCTCATGTCCTCCTGCCTTCCATAAAAAGGCAACAAGAGGAATTGCCTGACAGAGAGTAGGTAATCCATACATGTTTTTTTGAAAGGAATTAGACACACAGCTTAGCTGATTTACCTTTCCACTGCAGTCATTTATAAGGATACATTTGGTAGGTAACGTGCAACCACAGTAAGTGATTGCAAAGATTCTCATTCACCTGATTTGTCAGAAGTCAAATCACTGTTAGAACCCTACCTGCTTTTAGTAGGAGTGCTCTACACCTTACCTGTAAGCTTGGAGCAGAGATGTTTGGGTGAAGAGAGCCAGGTGGGAGGGGGTGGTGAACACCCCACAGCATGGGGTAGGGGAGGCCACATGCCCAGCTACACACTGTTCTGTCTCAGCCCGGGGCCATACCCGTGGAGCCACACCCTACTGCCCACAGCCTACAATCTCCTGCCCTACCCTTTATCTCTAGCTAAAGGGAATTTGAATTCACACGGCCCACTGAAATGCAGCAAGGGTTGGAAGTTACGAATTTATCTTTCTTCATACCACTCACAGGCGTTGAAAATTTAAAGCTAAGTACTTCGGTCCTTAGACAGACAGACAGACACACACACACACACACACACACACACACACACACACATATCCCTTCTCTCTCTCCCACTCACCCAAATACAATAGCCCATTCCAGCATTCTGAATAACCAAAGGCTACACTGACAGAGGGAAAATGTGACCCGAGCTCATGTGGCTCCCAGCAACCAACTTGCACATTTAGTATTTTGGTAGGTGTAATAGAAAGCCAGAGACCCTATTCTAATCCTAGAATTTATAACTTTTCTCACCCTCGGCCTCTTAACTGTAAAAATCATAGAGAAGATTGCTTTCCTGCTTAAAGGAGCCATTGAAAGGTTTGCAGAAGACCTATCCCATCAGATCGGAATCTGCATTTTCAGAAAATTCAAGCATACGCTTGGGGTTTTCTCTTTTGCATGTCTTGATCCACCTCTTTCACGTACAGCCTCCTTTAAACCTCCAGCAGCTTAGCCCGGATGCTGTGCAGCTGGCGAGCGCAGTGAGAGTTCAAAGTGAGTGCCGCGCGCCTCTCCGCCCGCGCTCGCGGAGGCCCGGCGGGTGGACGCGGAGAGCGCGGCGGGAGGGCGCCCGGGGTCGGGACTGCTCCCCGGCTGCTCCCGCTCGCACCACGGCGATCGTGGCAGAAATGAGAGGAATGCGCCGGGTTCACAGCCGCGTTATCAGCCGCCCGTCCCCGCCTTTCACCAGCGGGGCCTTAATCCCCTCTCTGTGCCCTCGCCGGGCATCAAGCCGTTTGTAATCCCGTCCCATTGCGGGTCTCAGCCCCGCTCCCGAAGCCCCCTCTGTCGGGCGCGAGTGGCTGGGCGGGTCGCGGAGATGCCGGCGCGCCTCTCGGCCCACCCTCCCCGCCCGGGGTGGCGACGGGTTCCCAAGAGGGAGAGAAAGTGGCCCAGCAGGATCCTGAGCCTGATAGAGAGAGAGGCTGGGGCTCATCCGAACCCTGACATGAAAATACTTTCGGGCCCCTCGAAAGTGAAAGTGGCTCTGCTTTAAAAAACAAAACAAAGAAACAAACAAACAAAAGAACCCACACACCTGAATCCATGCTAAGAGGTCCCAGGAGGGAAAGGATTAGAATTAGCTTTCCTTTGCAGATTTACCTATTGCCCGGGATGACGAGAATTGGTCCCAGATTCCAGGGACGCGAGTAGAATAGGAGAGCTGGGATTGAACTTTCCTCCCTGAGATGACTATCGATCTGTGATGTGCTTTGTGGTGCTGCAGGGTAAAATTTGGACTAAAAAAAGACCTGTAGGAGAGGAAGGAAAAGAAAGAGATCCAGAGGAGTGTGGAGAAAAGCAACCAGACAGTAAAAATGATAAACCATCACCGAACACTCCCTATATGCCACATAATGTTCTAAAGTGCTCAAACGCTGTACATCGTTTAATCTCACCGCAATTTCACGAGTCTGAGGTAAATAATGTCGTCATTCCCGTTTTGCAGATGAAGACACCAAAGCAAAGAGGTATTAAACACACTTGCGACTGCAAGGAGATTTGAGCCAAAAGTCTGGCTCCAGAGCTGTAAGGAACTCCCCTTAGTACTGTTCCTTTCCTATTTTGCAAAAACAGGCTAGTTGGCAGGCCCTGGGGAATATACCTGGTTTCAGGCAAATTGTGGCTCCAGTTAGACGAATCACTTAATCTCTGAGTCCCAATTTCTTAATCAGGAATGATGACTTTTCAGGAATGTTGTGAAACTCAAATGAAATAATGTATTTGCATATATTTGCAAAGTAGAAGGCACTTACCATCCTGTAGTCCTAGCCCATCCCTGGAGTGGAGGCCTTAAAAATATCTCCTGAGAAGGGCTCCAGAGTACACTCATTAGCTCTCAGAGGAACTTCCACTTCTGCCTCCACAATTTGTTATACAGGTATTGAAAATGCCCCTCTTCCAAGTAAGCCTCCTTCCCCTCTCACCGACTTCTTTGTTCGGTATGTTGAATTTAGACTGCTTCCCACAGGTATTTCCTTGTAAGCTAGAAACAAATTACTAGACATGATATTGGTTCCATGGTTAATATCCTGGTGGGGTGTGGAGAGAAGCCTGGTTTCTTTTTTAAGCGTGGGGCCTGACCTTAGGAAACCACTAACTTCCTTTTTATTCACAGCCTAGGTCTTACCTCCACAGCTATTGTGAGGGGGCACGGGGGGTGGGGGGATTCTCAGGCTCACCCCTGCTTTTTGAATGCTGTATGAGGGGAGCGTCTGAGAAAATCAGTCAGGAGAGCTTCAGGAAAGGAAAGAGGGATCGGGCACGATTCTGCACATGGCTGGAATTGTAGTTTTCATAGTTCCATCCTAGCCATGGTTTGCTAGGGTGGCCATAACAATGTCCCCTAAACTGAGTGGTTTCAACAACAGAAATTTATTTTATTTACTTACTTCTGAACTTTTATTAAGACCTGAGAGTTAGGAAAAATCTGCATCTTTTTTAAAAGTAGCATGTTTTTTACCATGAAAATGTGAATTCTGAAATGGAGAATATTTTACATATTTCCTTTTGCATCTGGTAACTGGGAAACTTAGATCCAAATTTGCTAGCAGTTTCAGATTTTATGACCTGTGCATCTCCATGCTATCTTGGATTACGGTCTTCCAATCCTATCCATGTTTTCTCTAGCTCTGATTTCTATATTTATATTTTCTCTCTTATTATACAATATATAGTGTAGATACTGCATCCAATCCATTGTGGAATGTGGTAAGGAATATAAATAAATTATGAAATGAAATAAATGAATTTTTCTATAACTCTCTAACTGGGACCAATAATGAACATCACCCAAGGAGACTTGCCTGTGCTATGTGCCTGGCTCTTCCATTTACCTGTGAAACACTAACTTATTAGAATGCAATAAGAATTAATGATATAGCTGATCTAGAGAACTTTAAGGTACTTCAGAAGCAGAGAATACATCAATAAAGCCACAACAACAAAAGAAGATAATATTCTTCTGACACCAAGTAACAGTCCAGCTCCTGACGCTTTCCCCCAACCCCTGCCCTGCTCTGCTCCTTCCTCCCACCCCAGCCCCAGCCCAAGTGCTCCTGTGGCTTTATTTTCACAAGGTTTTTGTTGTTGTTCTTGTTTGCCTCCCCCCCCCCCCAGTAACTCACAAATTTGCCCCTTGAGGCTTTTTAAATCCAGAATACCTAGTCGGCAAAGCAAAATCCAAATGATCAGAAGCAATACTGTTTATTATTATCATTATTAGATTCACTGAAGGGTCTGCTTTTGTCTCACAATGGAGTACAAGAAAGTAAGGTACTGCTGTCCAAACATTTTCCATTAAGATGGCAGAAGATCAGACAGCACAAGGGCTAGTGCCACCTGAAGCTAAATTATCACTTAATATACATAGTGAGCAGCTGATGTCCAGAAGTCAGCATCAAGCTTCTTGCTAACATGATGAGCAATGGCCATCTGTCCCCACAAAGCTAGGCAGCATGACCTTCAGTCCCAGGAGTTGCTAGCATAGCTCTTTCCCATGATGAAGGATGAGAAAAAGAGCTGCTTTAATAATTTTCTGTTATTAGCAACAACAAAAACCAAAGTGCCCATCCTTATTTTTATTACATATTTTCTACTAAAAAAAAAAAATAGAGGAAGAATAAACAGGAACCTGGACAGCAAGTTAGAGCTCAGTGATGTGTGATTCTATTTTCTTAGAAGGAAGATATATGCATATAATTAATATGCAACCAAAGAGCAAAGCACAGCACATGCATTATACTAGAAATTCCTTCATGTTTTATTAATCTAAACTACATGAAAATATCTAGCTGGAACAAAAGCCACAGCTCAGGCCACTAAATCTCTATTGACAAATAGCAAGTCACTCTAAACTCTGTGACTACTGTTGTTGGCAGAGAGAAAGTAAACAATAAGAGAGGTAGGTGAGAACAAATCAATACAAAGATATAACCTTGCCAGTAAGGGGTTTGTAATCTAGATTGACTCATTAAATGCTTATGTGAACTGAATGCATTTCCCCATTTGTCTCCTGCATTCTTTTCTGTCTGTCATACAAGGGATCGTTAGCATTGTCAGAACAAAAAGGGGGGGAAAAAAGTAAGCAGCTGCTTCTCAGTGGGAATTCATCAGTTGACAGAGAGTAAGATAACCATGTCCAAGATCAACAAAACCAGACATCATAAAATGTTTCTTTAAGCCTGAGTGTTTCTCACAATATCAAGCAAGTATGTATGCAGTATGTTATTTTTGTAAAGAATTCCATTTTTCCATAACCTTTTGCTTAACTCTCAGGATTAAAAAAAAAAAAAAAAAGTTTTTTTTTAAACGTAAGTCATTTCCTAAGAACTTGGTTTAATAGATCATTTAAAGAAATAGGAAATATATAAAAGTTGTTGATGTATTTCCTAGCATGAGTTAGAACGTGAGGAAACAAACAATCAGCCATGGCTTCATTGTTGGTCTCACAAGGGTCTGAAGGGGTGGGTGGCTTCAGGGTAGTTCAGCAGCTCAAAGGTACCCTCGAGGGCCCAAACTCTTTCATTCTTCTGTTCCACCATCCTCTGTGTATTGGCTTTTCATTCAGATATTTGTCAGCCTAGAGTCCAAAGTTGGCTAGCAAAACTTCGGATATCATGTTCTCTCACTGGCATCCCAGCAAGGAAGAAAGGGCAGAGGCACAACTTTTGTCCTTGCTAGACTCCCTTTTTATTCAGGAAGGGAAGCACTCTGTAGATTTCCCCTTGGATCTTACTGGTAGAACTGGGTCTCTTGTCTATTTGTAGACCAATCACTAGTGAAAATGAAAACAGGTTAAGGACAATCATGATTCACTCCCTGAATGAAATCTCTGCCCGATACCTGTGGGGCGAGGGGTGGTTGGGGGGAAGATATGGGCAAATGGCTATTGGGAAAGCAAGGAACACAATCTATCGCAATGGGCCGGGTCCCAGTTTCCTCCCCATTCTCCAAAAACTCCACCATCACATGGAATTTCTTAGATCTTATCAAGAATGGCCCGTATAAAATAGCTGCACACCAGATAGGATATTATATTCATAATCTGTTCCTTTTCTGTCTCTCCAGGCATTTTCCTACTCTTTCCTACCAATTCTTTTATTGGTATGGCTATATAATTTTTCTTCGGGCAGCATCTGTCTGTCACGCTTATGTTTGCCTCTGAGCCTTTACTCTTATCAATCACCTCTCATGTCTGAATAGCCTTGTCCTTGTACATCAAATGATCCACTTCTATTTCACTAAAAATAAAAAACGCAGGTGCGTCTGCTTGTAGTTCCTATGTTCAGGTTTATATTGTTGAAGCTGTGACTTTGGTCTCTAGGATCAGAGCTGACAACAGCAAGGCAGGTTCCCTCAACTGGCAACAGAAAGGAAGGCAGAGGGCAGAGGTCAGGATTCACTGAGGGATCTTGCTATTGGGCTGTAAAGGCTTGGCCACAAGTGTCCCTTGCTCGTCTATCTTCCATGACCATCTATTGGATGTGTTTAGTTGGGAAAAAAACAATCTTCTTTGAAAGAATGCTTCCTGTCAGACTGTCCGGCCACCACCATCTGCTTTCTGCCCCTCCCCCATGGCAGGACCCAGCTCTACACCAGGTCTCTGGGACAAACCTGAACTAAGGCGGGACAAATTCAAGCAGCTCTGCTCCATACTCTGTGGCTCTTATTGCTTGTCCAATCCTAATAGAACATTATCATAAAACTGTTAGTTTCCAAAAACAAAAAAGACAAAGAAATCTATATCTGCCTGGGTGGTTTGAGGGCAAAGGGAGATTTTCCCCCTGTGGGAAGAGCAGCAGGATATTGAAGGCCAGAGTGGTGTTTTCTGTGAATGCTCTCTGAGGATCAACCTCACCACAACCCACTCTGGCTTTGCTGGGACAGGTCAAGGGAAGGCGGCTGTACTCCCTCCCCCAGGCCCAAGTGTCACCACCCCCAGTTTCCTCTTGATGTCCTATGCCACAGCTGAGGTGAGGTTGCAAGACGTAAATAAGACTTTTCTAAAGAGGCAAGAAAAAGGAAATAAATAGAAATGATTACAACTGATGACTTAGCTTACTACAAATGTGACTATTTATTGTCTTTCAGGGGTCCACTTCCAGCCTGGCTCTAGGAACACTTTCTGACGTTAGAAGCCATCTGCTACAGAATGCAAAATGGGGGCTCTCTGGAGGGCCACAGGCTGACAGCAAAACAAGACTCTAAAGGAAAGCTTCTCAAATGAGGGTGGTTTTGCCCCCCAAGGGACATTTGGCAATGTGGGAGTCATTTTTGGTTGTTACAACTGGGGTGATGCCACTGACCACTAATAAGTAGAGGCCAGAGATTCTACTAAACGTCCTGCTATGCACAGGACAGGTCTCACAGCAGAGAATTATCTGGCCCAAAATGGCAACAGGGCTGAGGTTGAGAAACCTACTCTAGAGACACTAGCCCACCTTCGCAGGAAAATCTGGGATACCATGGCCCTGGCTCTGCCACATTAGTCCCTCATCTCCCTGGAGGATTATAAGGGAGGTGAAGGGGATGCAAAGACTGTATTAGAAAGTCATTGGTGATTGCTGCAGCTCCTGGGTGATGGAGGGAGTGCTTCCCCCTTACTTTAAGCCTGAGTAAGAGGAGATTTCAAGAAACCTATCCCACCAGTTTGATATGGGTCCTCTGAAATTTAGGGGAAATAGGACCTGGCATCTGGCTTTTCTGGAGTAAAAATCTAAACATAAGAGGCTGACTAGAGCTGGCAGAGCAAAGAGAGGACCAGCTGTACTACCAACAGCAGAGAAGGCCGGCCTGGGGTTGTCTTAAAAAAAGTTAATTAGAAAAAACAAAAAGGGCTTCCCTGGTGGCGCAGTAGTTGAGAGTCTGCCTGCCGATGCAGGGGACGCAGGTTCGTGCCGCGGTCTGGGAAGATCCCACATGCCGCGGAGCGGCTGGGCCCGTGAGCCATGGCCGCTGAGCCTGCGCGTCCGGAGCCTGTGCTCCGCAACGGGAGAGGCCACAACAGTGAGAGGCCCTCTTACCGCAAAAAAAAAAAAAAAAAAAAAAGACCCTACGGACAAAAACCCTTTGGAGGAACAGATTTCTTACCCTAGCACAGGGGTAAATTGCTAGAATCCCAAGGGATATGGCACAGATAAGACGGGCTGTAGGATGGACACAATTCCCTGGAGGTTGAAGAGAGAGCCACCACTTTGTCTCCCCCAGCAGAACCTGAACACACTGGAACGTACGTTCATGAGAGTGCTTTATGTAGGGATAGCCTTGGGTCTGCCCTTGTGCATTCCTTTTTAACTTGGTGCTTGGTTATTAGTAATAAATTACTTGTAAGTATATACTCTATAACAAATACTAATAATCTGACAATTGAGAACCAATGTCATCCATTGAAGGAGAGCTTTGACATGGATTCAAATCCTGGCTCTGCCACTTACTAGCAGGGCCTTGCCCTTGTATTTCAGACTATTTATCTGTAAAGTAGTTCTACAGTTGTTATTTGGATTAATAAGATAAGCACTTAGCACAGAATAAATGTTCAATAAACGGCAGCCTCTGTGCATGTGGATGTGGTCTAAAGTGGAACTCATGGAATTGCAACACATAGAACTTTTCTTTAACTCTGCCTGGGCTCTTGTTGTAGAAAAAAATTATGAGGTTCTTTCCGCTCCTGTTGCCAGACTAATGTACGTCACAGTGCTTCCAAGGGCTACATGTATCTGCTAGGATGCTTTCAGTTACAAGAACAGAAAACCAAGCTAAATGTTCCTTAAACCATACAGTGTTTATTATCTCACATAAGAAGACTATAGGTGAAACAGTTCTAGGGTTAATCTGCAACCAGATCTATGTAATCAAGAATCTTTCTTTCCACTCTCCCATTCCCAATCTTGTGGCTTTTGTCCTCGGGTTTATTGTTTTGGGGTCTTAAGATGGCTGCAGTAGTTCAGAGCATTTTATCCTTACACAATAACATAAAGAGATAGGAAAATGAAGACATTTCCTAATGTTTCTTTTGAAAAGCAAAAATCCCTTTTTCACAGAAGATCACTGCTGAGAAATCATCCTCTCACATCGAATTGGTTGGAGTTGTGTCACATGCTCATGCTTAACCAATCACTGGCAAAGAGAAATAAGACCACCAGGAAAGGTTTGGACCAATCAAGTTTCACCCCAGGAATGGTTCAGGACCTCTTCTCTGAGTATAAGGACATTGGAGAATGAGTAGACAAACAATTGTGGTTGGTACATCACTCAAAATATTTCCAGGCTAAGACTCTGTGAGAGTCCCATCAATTATATCCCCCCTGCTGGGTAAATAAATGTCTAGCATCATGACTACACATAGCAATGGGGTGGGAAGGTGTGAGCTTGGAGTTTTTACCAGCAAACTACCATTAGAAAAGTTTGTTTCCTTTGCCTCTTTCTGGTGAGCCCTTCTCCCCAAGTTTCTGTCTCATTTGGCCAGATATGTGTTTTGTTTTGTTTTGTTTTTAAGTAATGACTTAATTGCTTTCATCAAAATGATATATACTCATTACTTTTTCAAATGAGCAATACAGAAAAGTACAAAGAAAAAGAAAAGCAATAAATCACCTCAAATCCCACTGCCCAGAACTAACCAATGTTAACATTTGATGAGCATAATTGAACACATCACTAGGCATGTGAGATGGATATGGAAACGGAGAACTAGATAGAAATAATTTAATGAGGACATTCTATTTATTTTCTTAATAAATATTAAATTTAATTTTACCTGATTCTAATCTGCAGGAAAAACAACTTGAAGGGAAACTTTTGCATTTTAGACAAATATTTATTGACAATAAGATACACTGTTTCCTAAAATATCTAAGATTTTTTAAAAAGAGAATAAAATGTTTAAGTTAGACTGTAGTGAGGATTGATAGATGGGGTAATTAGCCTCCTCCCATCTCTATCCCCAAATTTCTATTGGTGATATTATTTTCATTTTGTCAAGTTTTGTGATGTTTTCACTATGTTCAATAACCATAACTCTGGGGCCAGGTGTTTGAATAAGCCTCCCCTTCTTCCTTCAGGCCTTTTTGAAGCAAAGTGCCTGGAGGCAGTGCCACCCACCCAGACTTCACCAGCTGGGCAAACGGCCACCTCGCTGGTGTCCGGCTGCAAACTTTCATTCCTTGTTCTGAGCTTTTTTATACTATTCCTTTCCCCCAGACTAACCAGGTCCTACTTGTTCTTCAAAGGCTATTTTTAAGTTCCACATCCTTAACATTTCACAACTTAATTTTTACCTTTTCTCTGAAACCATCCTAAATTTCTTGTCTGTACCATTCATTTTATTATTCATTCTTCTACTGCTTGTTTTATATGTCTATGTATCATTTCCTCAGGTAAATAATAAGTTATTTGAGGGCAAGGACCAAATCTAATGCTGCATTTTTTTGCCCAGCAGGGAGCTAAGCACTCAATATATACTCAATAGATGTTTGCTCAGTTGAAATAGCCATGTGTAGAGTAAAAGAAAAGCAACAGACTCTGGTATAAAAGACTTAAAAAGCACAGGTATACCCCTGCTTGCTACCCACAGATAGCAAATGCCTGCCAAGCTCCCCACACCCTTTGGGAGAACACACATGTCTCCTGGCCTCTTGAACAGAGACGATCTATATATCGCAGGAAATAAGTTGATTGGATCATTTTCTGTAGCACCCACGTGAAGAAATACAGAAATTTTAATGCTGAAAGTTATCGGTCAATGGGAGGATGGTACTTTCAATCCAGGAAAGTCCATATTTATTCACTAACATGACAAATATCATTGAACAATTACTACGTGCTAGATTCTGACATTGTTGAACTTGATATATATGCACTAGAATCTGGTGTTGTTGAAGTCGATATATGAGGTCTCTGTCCTCAGGAGGAATAAGGGAGTGAAAAAGACAGACATTAAACAAATAAAAACTACACGGTGGATAATTCAAGAGGAGAATTACAAATGCTAATGGAGGGCAGGATCTGAGGGATCTGAAAAGGCTTCCCTGAGGAAGGGCTACTAAACAAAGAGCTGAAGAGGGAGCACAAGTTCCCTTAATTTAATTAGAAAAAGCTCCACCGGAAGGTTAGATTTAAGGAAATCTTTGCACGCAGGTGTGGAGTTAATGCAGACAGCAGGAATGACTTCTTTAAATATTCAGCAATGAAAAAGGATAAGGAAATGAAAATAACCAGAGGTGACATGTGTTGCATTAGTATCTGTCAGAAGGCTTGAAGCTTTAATTATGAAACAGAAAATCAAACTAGAATATCTGCTTAGTTGAGAAAATTAATAAATCCCTCCATTCTTTTATTTCAACACTCATTATCATTGGCTAGTTACAAGGCTTAGAGGGTCAGTTGCTTACAATTCTGTACAGTAACTTTCCCCCACAGGCATCTTGAAAACTTTTTCTATCCCTGCTGATCATATGAAAAGCCTTTATGAATACATTTTGAGAGAAATGTATATGCAAAATAAATTTATTTACTTCTACAATAAACATTCACCTATTAGTCTAGTTTTTTTAAATAAGAATTTACCTTTTATCTAAGACTTTGCATCAGGTACTTCATAATCCCCCGTAAAACAGGTAACTCTCATTATATTAACTAGATACATTCCAGCAGTGTGTGTGTGTGTGTTGTTGTTGCTGGAATGGGGTCCTAAATCAAGAACTACATGTGTTTTCCCCCCACTGATTTCTACTAGGGCAATAAAAATGTCAAACTAAACGAACAAATAAATTCTAGAAATAAAGACTTTCTACATAGTTGTTACAGAAATACCAACAACATACTTTTGGAACAAATGGTTTAGCTACACACCATTGACCAAATAAGGTCTTCCTCACCTCTGCTCTACTTGCACATGCTGTTCCATTAGCCCCAAACCATATTCCTCCCCCCCGCCCCCCCCCCCCCAGTCACTCTGCTTTAAATGGGATCAAAGGCTCAGCTGACTGGCACAGAGTCAGCTAATTGGCCTGTTAAACACAGGTTCCCTGCCCAGCCCCCTTCAGAAATTCTAATTCTGTAGGTGGAGGATGAAGCCAGGGAATATGAATTTTGGTCACCACCCCTCAAGGCATTCCAAAGCATGGGCAAATTGGGGAACTACCGCTAGCACCCTAAAGCAGGATCTCCATCACATTGCCCTTCCAAGTCTTAGCACAAGACTCAGAATATTGTAATCCCTCATACTTGCTTGTGGAAGGAATCCAATGAACGAATCAGGAAAAACGGTTCACGTTTTGAGAAGATGAAAAGGCTAAGATGGGTCTGGTCCTTGGGCAGAGGTGTCTGCTGAGAGCCTCCGTGTTCATCGTAGGTGAGCTCTCATCTTCAGCAGCTGGTCCCTTCCCCGCAGCCCCACAGGGATGGCCCTTCTTCTAGGAGCCCTGACCTCGGGCTCAATTCTCAGGATGTGTTTCTCTCCTTTTGACCAGGAGTGGGGTTGCAATGTTTAGACTTCACCAAAAATGGACGTCTAATTGCCCGAAGTTGCAGACGTGAGATTCCAGGTACTGAAACATACTAAATTTGAATGAAAGAGGAACACGTGTAATTTGGGGGGGAATTCTGAGTAAATTTTGGTAGGGTTCTACCAATAAATTTATCTCGTAGTTTCCACAAACACCGTAATACAGTTGTCATTTTTCTGAGAATTCAGTGTTAAACGAGATGTGTATGGACAATTATGCACTAACAATCTTCTGAAATCCTAACAATAATAAGACAAAGGGGCTGCCTGAAGAAGGAAGAAATAAAAGAGAGAAATGACAGCGTAGACAAGAGCATTACACTATCCCAGAACAAAACGGGGTTACGGTGGGCAGAAGGGCAGCGTCTGCTGCGCTGCTGTCTGTGAGAGGACTGAGTAAATGGGAGGGAACAGTGCCCCTTCCAGAAAAAATTTAAAAGCACCCGGAGGACGTAGCTGTTCAGGAATGCCTGCATCGTGATTCTTATTTACCACTGCAGAGCTTAAGCCCGGCTGCGTACGCGTTCACAATATAAACAGGAAGGATTAGAGTGACCCCACGTCCCAAAAGACTGAAGCAGTCCGGGAAAAGCTCTGGTTACCTTGCATCCTGAGCAGCCTGCCCCTTGATGACAAACGTCCCAGATCCGGGCGTTCTTTTGTGGTTCATGGGAAAGCACGGCTAATCCGCGCGGCCCCGCGCGCACGCACATCGCCCATTCAGTGCGGCTCACAAAGCGCCGGAGCCCCGCTTCGGCCCGCCACCCCCCGGCCCCTTGCCCCGCGCCGCCCCCGCGTCGCCCCCGCCGCCCCACGCGGAAGGGGGAGGCCGGGGAGAGCACGACAGGAAAGAGCTGCCTTTCCACGTCCTCCTCAGTGAGGCTTCGGAGGAAAGAGGAAAAGAAGACAGGTCAGGTTGGTCTTTCTCCTCAAAGCAGTTCTTGCTCCGTTCCACCTGGGATTTACCCGATTTTTTAAACCCTCCACCCTCTGCTCCCCTCGGCTTTTCCATTCTCTTGGTTCATTTACCACTTTCAATGCTCCAGGCTCTGTTCTAAGAGCCTTACAGAAAGTGTCATAATCGTCAAACAACACTGCGAGGTCGGCCTATTTTACAGATGAGGAAAGTGAGGCACAAGCTAATCCTGGGGGCGCTGGACGTGAAATCACATTTCCAGAGAACACATTCTTCACCGCTGAGTTACATGTTGCGGCAGCTGTCACTAGCGCAGAACTTTCTGTAACCTGCAACGGGAGTCACCTTGACATAAACACATCTATGTTTCCATATCAACTGTCTCATTTGGAGAGACCGAGGAGTTCACACGCCAATCAAGTGGAGAAGATGAGGTGGAAGAAGCTGGAGAGACAGCTCGCAGTTTTTCACTAGCAAAGCCTGGCACGATGGAAGTTCCCTGGCTTCTGTAAGAGCGCAGGTTCAACGAAAGCCTCCACTTCCAGCAGCTCCAGTTTCCCCATTAAAGGGGATGAAAAAAGTCTCTCCCTCTGAGAAGGGGACTTAAAATACCAAGCTGTAAAAACATGAACCCTCTGTCCCAGCCATTCTCAGTAAGATGGATGAAAGGAGGGTGCTCTACAGAGGTTTCTTATTTGCTGACAAGTGATCTCCTTGGCATCTTGGAAAATGCCCGAAATAGTAAGCTATGTTCCTGGGAATAATTGGATAATTCAGAAAACAAAAAGGCAGTGAACGAAAGTTCAGGCAGATTTGTTAAGGTCTGGGGGCATAGTAATAAGAAAACTGTGCTGAATGGGTGGGGGTAAAGTTTCAATTTCATTAGTGATTAAAGAAATGAAATTAAACAGCAAAGATATACTGAATTTTAACCTGACTCTTCTTCCAAAAAAATACCTAATGAGGTAGAGTGTGCCATCTTATATACTGCTGCTGGGAGAGAAAACTGGAGCAAACTTTTAAGAGATGATGAGGAAATACTTAGCAAAAGCCTTAAAATGTGTGTATTTTTGATCCAGCAGTTCTACTTATGGAGTTTTATCCTAAGGTAATAAATTTAAATATGCCAAATAATTTGGTTAGAGAGGAAGAGTCAATACAGCATTCTTCAAAATACCAAAAGAATGGGAACAGATCTAGATGTCCATCAGTAGGGAACCTTTTAGATAAGTTACATAATCGATACAAAGGAAAACTGCTTACAACGTATTGCTGAAAGAAAAAAAGCAGATGTTAAAAGAGTATGCATATCAGGGACTTCCCTGGCAGTCCAATGGTTAGCGCTCCACGCTTCTGCTGCAGGGGGCACAGGTTCAGATCCCTGGTCAGGGAACTAACATCCCACATGCACGCAGCACGGCCAAAACAAAAAAAAAATTTTTTTTAATTAAAAATTAAAAAAATTTTTTTTACAAAGAGTATGCATATCACAATACCTTTTATTGAAAAAAGAAGTCTATAGAAATATGTCTGGAAGGGCATTAGCACCCAATGATTTTGAGTTTTATTTTCTCCTTTCTGTTTTAAATTTATCTTCAACTAATATGCATTATGAGTAATAAAGAAAAACAAAATGTTTGTTTTTAGTTTTACTTTTTAAATATTTATTTATTTTTGGCTGCATCAGGTCTTAGTTGTGGCACGTGGGATCTTTCATTGCCACACAGGCTTTTGTTGCAGTGCGCAGGCTCCTCTCTAGTTGTGGCATGTGGGCTCCACAGCGTGTGGGCTCTGTAAATGTGGCACGCAGGCTCCAGAGTGCCTGGGCTCTGTAGTTGCAGCACGCAGGCTCTTTAGTTGTGGATGCAGGCTTAGCTGCCATGCGGCATGTGGGATCTTAGCTCCCCAACCAGGGATAGAACCCGCATCCCCTGCATTGGAAGGCAGATTCTCAACCACTGGACCACCAGAGAAGTCCCCCAAAATGTTTATTTTTAAGAAGAAAACAAATCTCTCTGTTTACCCAATAATGATTAAATGAGAGCAGACTTTGAGTCCAAAGTGGGACAGTACCCCATGTGGGTGAGAACAACCTTCAGGCTTTATGACTTTCATAATGGAATGTAAGTCTTGCCACATGGGTGTCTGAGAAGCATAGGAATGTCCTGTTGTCTGATGCTTGGCAAATGCCCATCCAGGAGGAGTGAAATTCAAAAAAGACCATCTAAGGGGCCTACTGTCCACTGCTCCTGTAGGTATTAGCACAGTACTACTCCACACCAGTAAGATCATTAGCTCTGCACACAGACCTCATTAAGTTAGTACTCCATAGAAATGCCTTTGCTGAGTTACGTTATCATGTTAGACCCTTGGGTTTATGTTATCATGTTACACCTTTGGCTTCTATCTGGGTTTAAAATGAAATGGTCATATGATGGATCCCTTTTCTATAAATCCTTTGCTGCAGATGTTTTTCATGTCTCGTAATAGCTCTGTTTATTGACTCTCCTGATAAAATTCCTTCAGAGTAGTAGTGTTTAAACTGGCTCCCAGGAGCTCCCAGGGGGCTGAGGGACCAAACCCCTCTACCACTAGGGGACTCTGCTTTTACTTGTTCTGCCACAGATGCCAAATAAAAGGCAGTTTCACCTCCTTCCAAAATTAACCCTCAGAAAAGAGGGATTGCTCTTATATATGTGCCCTTAAAAACTCTCTCAGGGACTTCCCTGGTGGTCCAGTGGTTAAGAATCCGCCTTCCAATGCAGGGGATGTGGGTTCGATCCCTGGTCGAGGAACTAAGATCCCACATGCTGCCAGGCAACTAAGGCTGCACGCTCTGGAGCCTGCACACCACAACTAGAGAGAAGCCTGCTTGCTGCAGGGAAAGATACTGAGTGCCGCAACTAAGACCTGACGCAGCCAAATTCAAAAACAAAACTCTCTCATGTTACCAGGTATGAACCAATTATTTTTGGCCACAAAATATTATTTAGGAGAGACAAAAAAAAAAATGTGAAACAGATTGAAGTAGCTATTTCTGGAGGTATGACCTCACAATTGAAAGTTTCTCAATGCCACTGAAATAAGCCTTTTAAAGATCATTTTTTAAAAAGCAATAAAATAAGTGATTATGTTGTAAGATCACAAATACATACTGCATTTTTTTTCTAGGACTGTCGTAACAAAGTATCGCAAACTGTTGACTTAAAGCAACAGAAATTTATTTTCTCACTATTCTGGAAGCTAGAAATCTGCAGTTAAGGTGTTGGTGTGGCTGTGCTCCCCCTGAGGGGAATCCTTCCTTGCCTCTTCTAGCTTCTGGTGCTTATTGGCAGTTTTTGGCTTTCCTTGGCTTATAGGTGCAGCACTCTGATCTCTGCCTCCATCACCACATGGCCGTCTTTTCCCTTTGTGTCTCTCCCCTGTTCTCCTTGGATATTGGATCAAGAGCACATCTTATTCTAGTGTGACCTCATTGTAACTAATTATATCAACAAAGACCCTTTTCCAAATAAAGTCACATCCTGAGACACTAAGGGTTATATTGCAGGAAGGCAGATCCTTCCCAGCGCCCGAGAGTGGGCTCTTGTCTAACACTTGGAAATGAATTGTCTGAGGAGACACATGTGCTGACAAAACAAGAGACTTTACTGGGAAGGGGCGCCCAGGAGGGTAAGGGAATCCAGGAGGACTGCTCAGCCACATGGCTCACAGTCTCAGGTTTTATGGTGATGGGGTTAGTTTCTGGGTTGTCTCTGGCCCATCAGCCAAGATGGATTCCAGTGAGGAGGATTCTGAGAGGTTGGTAGGACATATGGACTGGAATCTCCTCTCCTTTTGACATTTCCCAAATTATTCTGGTTGGTGGTACCTTGTTAGTTCCACATTCTTTACAAGGACCTCCTGTTTAAGATAACTCATGCAAGTGGTTACTATAGGGCCTGGCCAGGGTGGGCGGTTTCAGTCAGTAATTCCCCTAACAATTCCCCCCTGAGAGACTTGTACTCAAAGATACTTCTTGGGAATTAGGGTGGAAGTCTCTTTCTTCTGTAACTACTTCCTGCTGAGAATAGGCATAATCCTGCCTAATAGAGTAGAAATCTGTCTCCACCTGATCTGAATGGAGGTATTCTGTGCCCAAAACCGGCATTCACCCTTGTAGTAACAACAATTTAACCTGAAACTGTTGGACCCTGTCAGAGATGAACCTGTAAGCAGGTGAAACAGACAGGGACCAAACAGGAGGCCTAACAGGATGGTTACTGCCCAGCCCAGAAAAGGAGGCAAAATTTGGGGTGAGGGCTGCAGGGTGTGTGACTTTTTTTCTGATTATTTGGTAGTGAGGTAACAGGGTAGTGCTCCAGGAATCTTGGTGGTGCCCCATCCTTCACCAGGGTGGGGGCCTTAGTTCCCGCAGAATAACTCAAAGATAGAGTTATGCATACTCCTTGAGGAGGAACCAGGACCCTGCCCCAAGGCTGCACCACCATTTGACTGTTCCTCCCCTGTTTTTGCATCCCCTCCCTTCCCTGATTAGCAACTGTTTGAATCTGCCCTTTGAAACTCAGGGAAGGTCTAGGAGGCTGAATGAAGTCTATATCCAACAAACAAGAAACAGGGGACACAAAAAGGATTTGTATTCCAGAGCCCCACAGAGTCCTGTTCAGTTTTAATTCAGGAAACTGGGCGATGATGGCTCTGGCCACTTCCTGCTAAAATGGGGCATAGTCCTGAAACCAAGTAGGGCCCCTGTGGGGCTCCCAAGTCCTGAAACCAAGTGAGGCCTAGGCATAGAGGCCTCCTTTTGTCCACCATTTCTTATAGGCAAGACTCCAGCCTCCAGGACCTTCCCTGAGTTCTAAAGGGCTGATTCTGAACAGTTGCTAATCAAGTGAGGAGCAGCCATGAAACCACTTGAGGCAAGGTTAAAGGGACCAGGGAAGCTCATCAAGATTAGGAGAGAAGGGCTTCCCTGGTGGTGCAGTGGTTAGGAATCCGCCTGCCAATGCAGGGGACACAGGTTCAAGCCCTGGTCTGGGAAGATCCCACATGCCACAGAGCAACTAAGCCCGTGTGCCACAACTACCGAGCCTGCGCTCTAGAGCCCACAAGCCACAACCACTGAGCCTGCGTGCCACAACTACTGAAGCCCGCACACCTACAGCCCATGCTCCACAACAAGACAAGCCACTGCAATGAGAAGCCCTCGCACCACAATGAAGAGTAGCCCCAGCTCACCACAGCTAGAGAAAGCCCACGTGCAGCAATGAAGACCCAGTGCAGCCAAAAATAAATTAATTAAATAAAATAAATTTAAAAAAAAGATTAGGAGACCACCTGGGACTAGGTTAAGGGAGTGCAAGTCCTGTTCACACCCTAATCTTGTCAAAGACCCCACCTTTGAAGCTGTTTTAAAACTCTTCATCAAATCCTCTAGGGTTGGGACACATAGTTTTTCAAGGCAGAAGCCCAATGTGTTCCCCTTTGCCTGGCAAAGCGATAAAGCTATCCTTTTCTACTTCACTCAAGACTCTGTCTCTGGGATTTGATTTGGCACCAGTGTACAGAGAGGCCAAGCTTTCAGTAACAGTCCTGCCTCAATTTGGAGAATAGACACCGAATTGGAAATATTTCTGAGTTCCAAGTCCTGGATTTGAGTCTTCTGTGATTAAAATCTCAACCCCTTGGTCTGCCATTTTGGTGTACTTCAACATATCTTTTGGGGGGACACAATTTAACCCATGATATATACCTACAGAACAAATTTTTAAAAACCAACTGTCTGGTTTTGCTTAAATGACACTTGTGTCTTGAGATAAAGTTCCAATGACTGCACATATATAGATTCAAAAACTACTGTATAGGGGCTTCTCTGGTGGCGCAGTAGTTAAGAATCCACCTGCCAATGCAGGGGACATGGGTTCGAGCCCTGGCCTGGGAAGATCCCACATGCTGTGGAGCAAATAAGCCTGTGCACAACAACTACTGAGCCTGCACTCTAGAGCCTGTAAACCACAACTGCTGAGCCCATGTGCCACAACTACTGAAGCCCATGCACCTAGAGCCCGTGCTCCACAGCAAGGGAAGCCACGACAATGAGAAGCCTGCGCACCGCAACAAAGAGTAGCTCCCGCTCGCCACAACTAGAGAAAGCCCACACACAGCAACAAAGACCCAACACAGCCAAAAATAAAATAATAAATAAGTAAAATTTATAAAAAAAAAACTACTGTACCCCAAATAAATTAGATGAAAAGATAATATTCTCTAAAGAAAAAAATGTTGTCTGTGACTCAAAAAGTCACTCCATTTGATGACGACACTGTGTGATAGTTAATTTATGTGTCAATGGGCTACAGGCTGCCCAGATTAAGTGTTAATTCTGGATGTGTCTATAAGGGTGTTTCTGGATGAGATTAACATTTGAATCAGTGGACTCGGCAAAATAGATTGCCCTCCACAGTGGACGTGGACATCATCCAGTCTATTGATGGCCTAAATAGAACAAAATTGGAGGAAGAAGGAATTTGCCCCTTTTTTCTGCCTTACTGATTGAACTGGGACATCTCATTTTTCCTGAGCTTAGACTGAGATGTACTCCATTGGTTTCCCAGGTTTTCAGGTGTTCAAACTTAGACTAAATTATACCACCTGCTTTCCTGAGTCTCCAGCTTGCAGATAGCAGATCATGGG
This sequence comes from Aethalodelphis obliquidens, assembly GCF_003676395.1. Classification (NCBI taxonomy): domain Eukaryota; kingdom Metazoa; phylum Chordata; class Mammalia; order Artiodactyla; family Delphinidae; genus Aethalodelphis; species Aethalodelphis obliquidens. The sequence continues at coordinate 22,976,555 of NW_020837968.1, forward strand.
ATGTTTCAACCTCCGTAACTGCACAAGGCAATTCCTCATAGTCTCTCTCTCTCTCTCTCTCTCTCTCTCTCTATATATATATATATATATATATATGTATATTTATATATAATATGTAATTACATATATATAATTGTAATGTTATATATATATATATATATAACATAAATATATATATTCTATTGATTCTGTTTTCTGGAGTACCCTAATATGTACTGATAAAAATGATAAAAATTCATTTAAAGAGTAAATAAAATTATTTCTTAATATCTGAGAGTTGAAAAAGCACATGTTCTAAATTAGTTTGTATATACTCAGAATCCCTTAATATAATATACATTGAGTTTCCAGGTGATATTTCACTTGAAAAAGGATTCTAGTTTTTTTTTAAGTGTGAGAATAATGCTGGACTCTTGGCTTAAGATCTTATTGTATTGTTTCTTCCTATTCTATCTTCTTTTTACTTTTTAATCTTTTTTTAGGAACCCTATTTAAGGGTGCCTACTATACATACAAAAATACTTGCTAGACATAGAGGAAATACTAGTGAATAAAACACACACGCTTCCTGCTTCTATGAAGACTCTATTTTTAATGAAAATTGCCTTTGCACAACAAAGGACACCGTTAACAAAATGAAAAGGCAACCTACTGAATGGGAGAAAATACCTGCAAATCATGTATCTGATAAGGGGTTAATATCTAAAATATATAAACACTCATAAAACTCAATATCAGAAAAAACAAACAACGCAATCAAAAAATGGGCAGAAGACATGAATAAGCATTTCTCCAAAGGAGATATACAGATGGCCAACAGGTACATGAAAAGATGCTCAACATTGAAACAGGAGAGAAGGGGGCAGGGCACAACTTTTAAAAGAATGACATAGCCATAGGACATGACATAAATGGTTAGAACCAACTAGGTCCAAGATGGTTGATGAGACTTCCACTAGACCTTGAGCCTCAGTGTACACTCACTGTACCTCAGTGTACACTCACTGTAACATATCAGCATGCTAATGACACACCCACAGGCACCATGGCAGTTCCAAGGCTGACCATAAAGGTGAAAAAGTGAGCAGTGGCCCAATTCCTGGAAATCCCTATACCTTCCCCCCAAATAGCTGGACTACTCCTCCCACTCATTAGCCTATGAAATTACCCACCCCTATAAAAACTGACAACCCCATACCCTGGTGCCGCTCTTGCCTTCTGAGATGGCCCATACTCCGTGAAGTGTGTTTCTCTCTAAATAAATCTACTTCTTACCTATCACTTTGTCTCTCACTGAATTCTTTGTGTGATGAGACATCAAGAAGCTGAGCTTCATTAAGTCCTGAGACCAGGTGTGTAATCTCAGTTAAAAGACTGTGGGTTCATGCTCCAATCTGAGATGCACGGTTTCAATATCACTAATCATCAAGGAACTACAAATCAAAACCACCATGAGATATCACTTCACATCTGTTAGAATATCTAGTATCAAAAAGACAAGAAATAACAAGTATTGGTGAATACATGGAGAAAAGGGAATCCTCATGCATTGTTGGTGGAAATGTAAATCGGTGCAGCTGTTATGGAAAATAGTATGGAGGTTCCTCAAAAAATTAAAGATTGAACTATCACATGATAGTAGCAATTCCACCTCTGGTTGTTTAATTCAAAGAAAACAGAGACACTAACTCAAAAAGATATCTGCACCCCCATGTTCATTGCAGCATTATTTACAATAGCCAAGATAAGGAAACAACCTAAGTGTCCAATGATGGATGAACGGATAAAGAAAATGTGAGTGAAATATTGCCATTTGTGACAACATGGATGGACCTGGAGGGCATGATACTAAGCAAAATAAGTCAGACAGGGAAAGACGAAAATGGTATGATCTCATTTATATGTGGAATCTAAAAAAAAACAAACAGACATAGAAACAGAGAACAGATTGGTGGTTGCCAGTGGGGGGGGGTGCAGTAAGCCAAATGGGTGAAGGGAGTCAAAAGTTAGAAACTCCCAGTCATAAAGTAAGTCATGGAGATGTAACGTACAACATGGTGACTATACTTAATAACACTGTGTTGCTTGTTTGAAAGTTGCTATGAGAGTAGATCTTAGTTCTTATCACAAGAAAAAAATTCTATAACTATGTATGGTGACGGATGTTAACAAAACAATGTGGTGATAATTTGCAATATATACAAATAGTGAATCATTATGTTGTACACCTGAAACTAGTATAATGTTACATGTCCATTATATCTCAATAAAAACAAACAAAAAAGAAAACTGCCTTCAATTCTGTTTAGAAGTGGAGAAATTAATGTATAATGGGCAATAAGAGAGAAATAATAAAAGATTATGAAAAGAAGGGACAATTAAATAAGGGATTATTGGTAAACAATCCTTAGCACCCCCAAACTGTTAGTCTTTAGTAATCAGTGGTTGGTTTCTTCATCTCTAACCTGCACAAAGGTGGACTAGAATAGAAAAAAAAGAGTGTGTTTCCACAAAATCCATTAAGACAAACTCCAAAGCCATGACTACGGACATAGGGGTGCAGCAATCCCCAGGACTGCTGGCCTCATTGTTTTGGGTTCCAAAGTCCATGGTCTGTCTATATGGTGGCTCACTGGGCAAACTGACAACTGTTTCTCCTCTTCTTCCCTACCCCCTACCACAAACCTGCTCCTCCACTATTCTCCTTGACAGAAAGTGGCACCATCATCTACTAGGTTAGTCAAACATACAGATCAATCTTGACTCCTCCTTCTGTATCACTCCTATCAAATTAATCTCTAAGACTTGGCAGTTCTACCTCATAAGTATCTTTTAAATCTATGCACTTGTTTCCATTACCATTTCTACTACCCTAGTATTAAAAACAAAGATTAGCATTTATTGAGCACTTAATTTATCTCAGGCACAATTTAAACTCTATTTGTATTGACTGTTTTAATTCTGACTACAACTCTATGTGGTAAGTACAATTACTATCCTGATTTTAGAGGTGAAGAAATAGAGGCACATTCTCAAGGTCACACAGTAAAAAAGTGATGGAGCCTGAATTCAAACCATGGAAGACTGTCTTCTGAGCCTTAATGACAGTCCTATGCAGCCCAGCAAGGCTACTGCTTTTCGCTAAAGTTTTTGCTCCTTCTATGAGAGCTGAGTATTTTATTCCTCATACCTCCTTACCCCTTTCCACCCTCCTTACTCTCAGCTGATGACCTTGTCTTCCTCGAGAAAACAGAAGCCACCAAATCTACAAACCAGCATTCATCAGTACCTATCTTTGCTATCTCCCTTGTTATAACGGAAGAAGTGTCCATAGACCCAACTAGGAGTGCTTGGAGAGAATTCAGAAATTTTGTGAACTTAAATGGGAAAAATATTAAATCTCTATTTTCATTAACTGAACAAATCACAGTAGTATTAGCAAGACTTTTTATCTTTATCAGCAGTAGAAATCATAAATGTTTTGATATCTCCAAATAGCATTCATGCTTCATCATGACTTAAAAATTACAGTAGCAGGCTTCCCTGGTGGCGCAGTGGTTGGGAGTCCACCTGCCGATGCAGGGGACATGGGTTCGTGCCCCGGTCCGGGAAGATCCCACGTGCCGCGGAGCGGCTGGGCCCGTGAGCCATGGCCGCTGGGCCTGCGCATCCGGAGCCTGTGCTCCGCAACGGGAGAGGCTGCAGCAGTGAGAGGCCCGCGTACCACAAAAAAAAAAAAAATTACAGTAGTTATTAGACCCATTTCTAGACCTTGTAATGTAATATATTAATAGAGAAACATACATATTACTATATAATAAACTTGTCTTTTTCTTTTTTACTATTTTTACTATCAACCCCCTCCCCCAAACTCCAGATTCACAGCCAACTGCCTCCTGTCATCTCTAGTTGAGTGTCTAATAAATATTTCAAATTAATATATCCGAAACAGAGCTCTTGATTTTCCTGCCCAAACCTGTTGCTTCCTTAAGTCATCCACATGTCAGTAGGTGGCTCTCCCATGTGCTCAGTTGCTTACACTAAAGTCTAGGAGTCCTTCTTCATCCCTCCCTTTCTCTCAGCCCCCTTTATCAAGTTCTGTAAGTTCAACCTTTTAGTTACCCCCCCCACCCCCTGCCCTCTCCCATCACTACACTCAGCCTCACAGGCCTCCTTTCTGTTCCTCAGCACTCCAGGCTTGCTTTCCTTTCAGGATCTTTGCATTCCCTGTCGCCTCCATTTGCATCTCCAGATTCTCACATGGCTTTCACTTCCACACCCTTCAGGTCTCAGCTCAAATGTCATCAACAGCGTATTTTACAACCTGTAACTTGTGCTTCCATGTCTCTTGCTTGTTTCTTGTCTGTCTCCCCTCTAGATCATGAGCTCCTTAAGGGCAAGGATCTTGTCTGTCCCGTTCACTGTTGTATCCCCAGAGCCTGGATATGGACCACATAATAGATCAATAACAATGTATTGAATGAATAAATATTCAGCCAATGAATTAATATGTGGCTATTTTGAAGATTAATTAAAATAGTTAGAGCTCTTCCCTCAGCACAGTCCCACCACATGGGGAGTGCTGGATCACTTTTCTCCAATGAGTCTCCTTCACTTTCTCACTATAACAATTCAGGTTGGTCTGACAAATGCATTCTGATGAAACAAACATAAAGTTGGAATTCAATTTAAATCATGGAAAAGGACACTGTGTGCACAGATGAAAATCCCTTTGGGCAAAAGTAAAATAAATGCAGGGTCAGTTTATTAGGATGAATGTAGGCCAGAAAGAGTATAGATTTCGGAGGGAGGTTGTCCTGAATTCAAGTCCCTGTTTTTTTCCTTCCCAGATTTGCATTTTGGCAATTTCTCCAAGGTCTCCAAGCCTCAGAGTCCTTAGCTGTACCCAGGGATAACCTATATCTACATTATAGGTTGTTAAGAGCCGAATGACCTAACAGACTAAGAGTACTCCCACACAGCAGAGCCCTCTGCAGTATCATTTCCATTTGCCACTGTAGCAAGTCCCCTTAAAAAAGCAAGCACTTAGAGTAGCAAGTAACCTAACAGAGCTCCTGTTTTTTCTCATTTTTGAGATTTAATATCGAGCATGATGCAGTTACTTGTGTTTTTATTTTTTTCCTAATCCCCACTCCAATAGGCTGCTGCAAACAAGGAGAATTTACCAAGTATATTTTTATGCCATAAAAAGATTTTTCTTTCTTGCCAGCATTTGAATGAGTCCTTTTCCCAGTAATCATGCTGACAAGGATTCATGTCTGTATTCAGCTTAGACTCCCACTGTTTTTTTTGTTTTTTTTTTTTTTTTTTTTGCGGTACGCGGGCCTCTCACTGTTGTGGCCTCTCCCGTTGCGGAGCACAGGCTCCGGACGCGCAGGCCCAGCAGCCATGGCTCACGGGCCCAGCCACTCCGCGGCATGTGGGATCTTCCCGGACCGGGGCACGAACCCGTGCCCCCTGCATCGGCAGGCGGACTCTCAACCACTGCGCCACCAGGGAAGCCCTCCCACTGTTTTTTAGGGGTAATTTTCAAATCTTTTTACACAAGTCGTCACATATTTCCCATTGATAAATAACAGCCTCCATACTTTTACCACCTGAATACTATTTTGACAGCTCACCCCCCCGAAGAAGTTTCTGTGTTTAAGGGAAGTAATTTGTCTAAAGGAAGAGGATATTTTCAAACCACACTTCTAAAAAATGTCACATAACAGGAATAAAGGGGAAAAATGAGCTTTGGAGTAAAAGAGATAGCAGCTGAATGAAAGAAATCTCAAAGTAAAAAGAATAGAAAAGATCAAGAGATGACATAAAAAAGAAAATAGGAATCTAAACATTTGTTAGAAGTAGAAAATGAAAGTAAAAAATGAAGCTGCATTCTTACCCAGTTGTGAGAGTTTTAAATGACTTGACAATGTTAGTGAAAAGGAAGAGAGATATTTCAAACCAGCAGCTTCACCCTTTGAAAAACTGTCTTTTTTTTGAATTTCAGGATACTGAGAACCAGTTGCTAGAGTTAATACACAGACACAAGTCCTTCATTGTAGGTGATTTTCCATTAGTAATTTTAATAAAAACTATAACTTCAAATAAATAGAGATAAGAAATTAAGTTATAGTCAAACCCCTAGCTGTACCAAAATGTGAATCACTAAGACATTCTGTTTAGTGAAGTGCCGAGTAATTTGTTGGTGCTCAAAGGTAAAATCTGTGCCCTCTCCCCACAATTATTCATATAGAATTTTGACCTGCAGCCTTTGTTTTGTTTGTTTGTTTTCACGATAATAGGATCTTTAAAAAAAGAATCCAAAACAGATGTTGACTTTAGAAGGACGTTTCTTATTGACCAAAGACCCCAAAACCCATTTCTTAATTAAATGGAAACCCTTTTCCCCAATAATTTATTTCTTCACAGTTTATGTAAATCTATCCTTAAGTTTCTTTTTTTAAGATCACTTGCCATTCCACTTCTTAATATTGGTTTATTAATGCTACTCCACATTCCATCTCTTTGTCCTAAAAAGTAAATTATCTTTCCTACTACAAATACCTTCACACAGGCCATAAGCTAGGACTTTCATTCCAAGCAACACACTTCTGCAGCTGTTTAAATCTTCTTCATGCTCTGAGTTTTGTTTATACATATTAGGGCTTTTACTAATCAAGCTCTTTTGGTTTGGTGGCTAGTTATGGAAAGAAGGTGGATTTGAGTGAAGACTGGTGGGTACCCACTAAGAATGTTATCTCTTTGCATGCTTCCAGGGTAATTAACACTTCAGTTATTTTGCCTAAAGTCAAGACATTTGTAGAACTTCCAAAATGTTTTATCAGTATTACTTAGTTAATAATCATGCACAATTTGTGACTGCTATACACATTGTAGCATTAGATAATATGTAAAAAATAACAGCCACGTCAAACCATAAAGCAATAATTTGCACTGAAATTTGGAGTTTAAAAAAAATACTATTGAAGGATGCTGGTTTCAAGCGAAAGATTATCATATTAATTCCGTTATGATTCTCATGAAGAAATATTCTAAAAGATTCTTACTGGTCCAAGCTGATTTTTGACCATAAACAGTACAGAGCACATTGCTTCTATTAGCTATTGGACATGACACAAGTTCTTGATAATATATAATGAGAGAGACTACCGTAAGGATACAAAGTTGGGCACTCAATTCTTTGGGGAAAAGGTTGTGAGACCCACACATGGAAGCATTTATGAACATGAGAGGTAAACATGAATTTTGAAAGTTTAGGATCATACTAGCTAGTTGCAAGAGCTTGTAATAACTGTTCGCAACCTGTAACAATTTTTTTGAGGGCTCTTATACCTTAAAGATTCTGTATCAGTATATATGTGTTGCTTAAATATTAAGTTGAAATTAAAAATTCAATCAATTATTCTGTTGTATTCTCTTTTTGAGATTTTTTTTTAGCATAGTTATCTGGAAACCTCATTTAATGCTCTGAACACAAAAAGAAATTAAAATTTTCTGACCTAAAGCTTGCCTGCCTCCTTATAGCTCAGTGATATTCTCAATAACTGAAATAATTTAAAATAAATTTGACCATGTTCTTTCATGTTTGAGCAGCATATGTTATAGTCCAGAGTTTCACTCACAAGTTTTGCCTCCTTTCTCATGCCCTCATTTGTTCTTTTTAAATGGGTTAATAGGAGCTAACATATAGTGCATCTACTGTGTTCTAGACATTAGATGATAAGCACTTTATGTATATTCTTTCATCTGCCATAGTTTCCATTTTATACATAAGAAGCTTGAGGCTTATGGAGAAGCCTCACTTGCCCAAGATCACCGAGCTTTCAAGTATGGATTTGGATTTGAGTCTCAGGTGAGGCAGTCAAGATATGTAAGTAGAGGGCTCCCCTGGTGGTGCAGTGGTTGAGAGTCCACCTGCCAATGCAGGGGACATGGGTTCGTGTCCCGGTCCGGGAAGATCCCACATGCCGCGGAGCGGCTGGGCCCGTGAGCCATGACCGCTGAGCCTGCGCGTCTGGAGCCTGTGCTCTGCAACGGGAGAGGCCACACCAGTGAGAGGCCCGTGTACCACAAAAAAAAAAAAAAAAAAAAAAGATATGTAAGTAGAAAAATAGAAACTGACTAGCTGGTTTTAGCAAAAAGAAAAGTTTATTAACTGGATAATAGGTTGCTTATAGAGCTTCCAGGAGGGCTACAGAAACAGCTTCAGAAAAATGGCCAAGAGCAAAGGAAGTTATGCATGCAGAACCACAGCCCAAATCATGCCGCTAAACTCGTCTGGCTGATTCTGCTGTGCAGTCATGTTAGACACGAGTCACAGTAACTTGCGGCCCCAACAGTGCCAGCACTGGGCACCATACATTGTTGTCAACACCACCATTCTTGGAGCCCTGGAACTTGTATGTTTCAGCTACCACTGCTACCACCAGAAAGAATCTTTCACTATGTCTACATTTTTGGATCACTAGTCTGTGGCAGGTTAGTCTAACTGACTGAGTCTAGGTCATGTGCCTTGGCCCCAACTGCAAGGAAGACTGAGAAATGAGTAGTCTGGCCCTTTTAGCTTCAATAATGGGAGGTGGGCTCCAACTTGTACCAAGATTCCTATGGTGAGAAATTTCCTCCAAAGAGAAAAAGGATCGTTTCCTTTTGTTCATTACTCAAGCATTTAATACAATATTGACACTAAGTAGATGTTCAATAAATATGTGTGACATGAACAAACAGACGTATGATCCAATTGTCTCTGAGTGAGGCACAAGGAAAAGCAAGGAAACACCATCAAAAGCTGATAACACTATTGAAATGGCCAAACAGGTAAACCGAACTCAGCTGAAGTTCTGGGTAGTGGATGAATAAAACTGGAGGCCCAATTCCAGAACACAAAGCTGAAACTGACGAGGCTGGGACTGAGCTGCTTCCTTACTTCCTGGGTAAGCCATTCTCCTGGAAAAGAATGCCTGAAAGAGTCCCCAGACCCTCAGTATTGGTCACTGTAGCTGCTGTCAACTAGGTCAGAAACAACTCACTCGAAAGTATGGAGAAAGCAGTCAGTGCTTGCTGTATGCTACAGGTTTTACACGCATTATCTCATGTAATCATCAGAACAACGCTGTGGAGTAGCTACTACGTGTAGCTCCATTTTACAGAAGAGAAGAGCTAAGGCTTAGGGGGATTGCCTAAGTGTGCATAACTGGCAGGACCTGTCTTATTGACTCCAAATCCATGCAACACTATAAAACAGAAACTTAAACTGTAAAAACAGGTTATTGTGGAAGGCATTTCTGTTACAAAATTTACTAGTTTCACTGTCAACTTATCCCATTATTTCTTATTTCACATTTTTATGGAAGAAATCAGCCTACACTTGAGTTGGCTCCAGAGAGGGAAGTGGAGGGCTGAGCTTGATGCTCTCCAAGGTTCTGAAAACCAATGTTTGAAATTTAAAATTTAACTGCCAGAGTAAAGGTAGAATCATTTTATATTGGCTCTTCAATTTTACACCCAGGGCAAAGCCATCTGTGAGCGGATGAAAATGAAATAATTATGAAATTTAGGAAGTTCTTAAGAAACTAAGTTTTCAACACACCCACATCCATTCACTAAAATTAAGGGATATGAACTCTGAAAACAGACTTCCTTTATACATTTTTGGCTTTCCTCCACAGTTATGAAAGTCAATCCATGCCAGCAATGTCTAAAATCATGATGGGAATTTTCTGAGTGCTGCAGTAAATATATTCTCTTGGTTATGCATCATCAGTCCTGGAACGTTGCTGAGGCCAGGGTAAGCATCTGGAACCAGAGTACCTGGTGGCATAGGCAAGAAACAGCCAGTGGGGTGATGATCAGAGTCAGAATTGGCAGCAAGAGAGTCTGGAAGAAGAAAAGAAATCAAAAAGAATGGAGGGGAGAAAAGATCTGACTTAAAGAGAAAAAAATCTATAAGCTTGAGTGAGGGCAGTTAGAAGGAGCTGAGGCTGCGGCCAGTGGCAAGTTGTGGCTTTCAATTCATGGGGAGAAAGGTATCATCTGCTCTCTCTTTACTCCTAATACCAACTGCAGTGTTGCTGTTTCTTTCCAAGTCTTTCTACATAGCTCCACGGGGGTTGACACTGGGCTGGACTGACATCTGCTGCTACTTCTTGCTGCATTCTGTGCTATTTGGAGATACTCTATTGATATCATCCTTCTTTGACCTTGCTTCACTCTGCCCCTCCCACCCCTCCTTCCGCTGTCCTATTTGTAGCAGCCGCTTTAGTCCACTAACAAGGGCTCATTTATCTATTGGTCCTGCTCTTGCTTTTGTTTCTCTTGTCTACTTGGAGTTTAGCTTTTTGATATAAAGCCAGCACGAATTCTCTCTTGTCCTTGAGAAACTGTTGAACATAGGTGACTTGCTACAGCCAGCAGGTAAAAGCATAAGCGAATTCTATATTTCATAGTAGTCTGTTTAGCAGCTTTAAACTTTAGCTAAGCAAATAACCATTTTCCTTTGCAGAAATTGTCATCCTGCCTTATAATCACAATCCCGAGCCACTGAGATATAGAGACCACATGTGTTTAGAATAAGTAAATAAAAAGAACTGAGCTCCTATCATATGGATTCTGGCTTAGGTTGTTTGGACCGTGCCATTGCAGCTGAAGATGGGTTGCTGCTTACAGAATACTAATTACTATTACTATTCTGAACTGCTCTCTCTTGTGAAAGAAAAAAATATGAGAGAAAAGCTTATTTTGGGTTGGTCACTCAAAATCATAAGCTGAGATAGGAGAAATTCTATGAGCAAATTATATACAGATATATGCTCTATGTAATATATATATACACACACACATATATATACATTGTACTCTCTCTCTCTCTCTCTCTCTCTCTCTCTCTCTCTCTATATATATATATATATATATATATATAAAACATAGAAAAATATATATATATATCCAGAATTCTTTACTGAAGTGCCTTTGGGTTTGTACCAAGTCAGAAGTGTCATGACTTTTTAGTTATTTAAGTTTTGTATGCTAACTTTATTACAACAGTCTGTCAACAATATTTACTGAGGGCTCATGTGTACACAGAATAGTAGAAGACTGATCTTACTGTTTGTTTGACTCTATTTAGATAGAACAAATTGATCTAAAAGTCTATTTACCAGAGATTCACCATTGATCATGTATTCCTTGACGTACCTTCTCTTAGTGGATTTAACATCAGATGTTGTGCTGAAAACTTGAAGATAAGAGGAAGAGTATTAACCCTTGTAACCAGATACAGGTTTTCCTGGTTTGTTGGGAAAGCTATGGATTTGGAGTCAGGACACCTAGGATTAAACCCTGGCCCTGTTATTTACAAGTTGCTTGAACTTAAGCAAGTAACTTACTATTTTTGTGTTCTGGTTTACCATCACACAGGATTATCATAAAGATTAAGTGAGACTGTGACGTGAACCAGCTTTGTAAACTGTAAAGTACCTTTCAATGTAAGGGATTGATTAGAAACTATGATAATAATTTAACACAGAGACTATGAAATGTACAAGCTGTCAGGATTAAGGATCACATTTCAGAGGATAGCTGCTCTAAATTGTCAACCTATTTTCCCCAAGTACAAGTTAATACTATTATAATAAATTCAAAATATGCTTCAATTTTCTCCTTCTGGGGTTTCATTCCATTGCAAATTAAAACTGAAAAATTCACTAGTAGGAAATGGAAGTAATTTGGTTCATCAGAGCTCTTTTCATTTTAACAATATTCTTTATAATGCATATACTGTAAAGAGAATCACTAAAATAATTTAGAATATATCTGAAAGTGTCTCACCAAGAAATGAAGCAGTTCTACACATTTTCTGATTAGTTGCGTCCTCCCAGGTGCCGAGGTCAAATAGGGCCATTAGGGTAACTTTTAGATAGACACATCCTCAATGAAGAGAGCTCTAAGCGGCATTACAGAGCATTCTAAGAACATTCTCTTCAGATGCATATTCTCCGGGAGAGAGTACATTCCCTGTTTCTGACAATGATGTGGCAAAGGCTGAGTGAAATTACCACAGAAGAACTGAGGAAGGGATTCAAATGCCAGCTAGGGGTCTGGAATAGATCAGTAGTTCCCAGTTTAGGGTTGCCACCCTTTTCCCAGCATTTGGGAAAAAAAAAAAAAAAGATCAACTATCACCATAATTTTACTTTTTTTAAAAAAAGGATTATCTTTATACAAAAAAAGTAGGATAGCGATAATCACAGAATAAAGAACAGCCCTGCAAATAGAATCATTTTGTTTATTGAAAAACATCACTACACTGTCCTTAGATTTTCCTTTTATTGCAAACCAGAAAAACTTCCTCTGCAGCTAGCACCAGTTGATGGGCCAATATTTGGTAGGAGTTTAGGAGTCCTCTCAACCCTGAAATGCTATGATCACAAAAACGTACTAAAAGCAATCATTTATTCTTCCTCAAGTACAAGATGATACTTTTTGGTGAGAGTGTGTGAGCAGCTATTTGTTGTGCTATGGATAATTTCAAATTTTGAGAGCCTCTGCTATCATTAGAGTTTTGATGAAAAATGGTTTGATATGTTGATCACTTAATTCTGGTTACTCACCATTATACAATGAATTCACTTTAATAGCTAACAGAAAACAGGAAGAGAAAAGTAAACTAGATAAAAATCTATTGCAGATTTTTCTACTATAAAATTGCATAAGCTGTTCAGATATCGTACAAGAGAACATTTGACATTTTCCCTCAGGTGGAAGGTTCAATTTCTCAGGATGTTGCACCAGTGATTTCAGTTGCTCTTTGCCAGGAGTGTGGGATTCATCTGCTGTTTTCTATTTCTATTAGCCGTGAGTTTCTCTGCCTTCAAGTTCCATCTGAGAAGCTGACTAAACTTAGCTCATTCCAGAGAGAACAGCTCCCACTGGGAAGATGTCACTGGCTAAAGTCTCATGACACAGGTACCTGAGAAATACAAAGCTCTGCAGTTTTGTTCATCATGAAAGAGAAAAAAATATGTTAAAATATCTGCCTGTGTTTTTCCTAGCCATAATCAAATATTCACTAGGCTGGACCATTTTATATGGAAGCTCAAGAATCAGGATAAATTGTTCCTTAACAGAACAAAGAATTTTTTTTTAAATGACTGATGTATTTACTATAAATGGAATGAACAAGATTGTGGCTGTGCAGTAATATTTCAAAACTTTGTAAACATGCAATACATAGCATTTCCATTTAGTGTCCCAGGCATTCTCTGCGCAGTGCAGTGACTGCGATGCATAATAAGTTTCTGTCCAAATCGAATTTCCTTTTTTAAAGCTCATGAAGGGACCGAGTTGATTTCTTGTCCTTATTTTCTCCCTGTATCAGCCTATCCTGAACATCAGCAAATGTAGGATAATGAGTACAGGAAAAATTAACCCATACTACCCTAATGCTCATACACTCATTCACTCACTCATTTATTGCATGAGTATTTGCTTGATGTCTACCCCGTACAAAGCATTGTGCTAAATTCTGGGATTACTAAGATGAATAAAGGGTTCACAGCCACAGTGTAATGGGGTCTAAGTTAGCATGTATCAACCCAAAAGGAGTCAGGACAGTGTTTCTCAAAATAAAAACTGTTTTTAAACTACAGTCCACTGTAAGAAATAAGCTTTTTATCCCAATCCTGTACTCATAAACACACATATACACACCTTCATGCACACATATGCAAACACATGCAACCAACACTCAACTGAAACAAAATTTTCATAAGTCAAACTTATCCTTTCTACATGTGATACAGTGTAATATTTTCTGTTCCATTTCATTTAATTTTTTTAAAGACTGACATGACTGACTAAATTGATTTCACAGTCCATGTGTCACAATCTGCAATTTGAAAAATAGTGGTCTGGGATCGGTCAGTATGCAGCTAAAAACATCAAAAAAGTTGTCAAGAAGTACACTGGAAATAAAAACAAAAGACATTACTTAAATAATATTAGAGTATTTAGGCTGATGTACCTTAACAAAGATATTAACCACAGGAACACAAGGAACATTCTTTGCCCTGGCAGTGATAAGCTTAAATCTAATGAAGTACCATTTCACAAAGGGCATTAGCTAAAGGTTAGTAAACCTAACACCTTGATTACACTACAAATGGTGGTAAATACAGAAAAAAATGAATGGCTAAATACCTCTCGAATTTAATCTCCTGTTCTACATCTGTTCACACTTGCACACCACAAACTACATCTTTAGCAATCTAAAGAGGAGCTGAAGGTGATGCAAATATCTGATACAGTTGAAGTTTTCAGACATACAGTCAAATCTTGCTAGAAGCAGCAGAAAGAAATCTGAGATGTAAATATAATTTTCAGTAAATACATTCGAAGGCTCATTGATAAATTACCTTACAAATGTCTAAAATACTAGTGCTTTACTTGCATCGTATGTTTCTCAGGGATGGGACTGCCTGTTTACTTCACCCCGGTCTGCATCAGCTTATTTACCTCGACTGCTCCTCAGACTGCTTTCTTTCATTCTGCATATTCTCCTTAGGTGATCCATCCATTCTCTCACTTTGAACTTTTTCCTCAATGCACTGACTGGATAGCCAACCCAGATCTTCCCCAGACACATTAGTCGGTTGCCTATTGCATCAATCAACCTAGGGGTCCAATAGATGCCTAAGAAGCAAACATATCTAAAGCCCAACTCCCTCCCTCTCTCATAGTAAATCAGTTTCTTCTCTTCCTGTGCTTCCCAATACACTGAATATTACTAGGTAGAACCCGCCCATTTCTACCTAGGAGTCATGTTTTCTCACGCCCCAAACCCAATCAATCAAGTCACCAAGTTCTGCCAATTCTACCTCCTCAACGTATATATTTAATTCACCCCTTCTTCTTCATACCTGTTCCCTGTATCTTTGTTCTGGTCCTCACCACCTCTCACTGGTACAAAAACCTTTCGGCTGATCTCCTACCTCTGGTGCAGTCCCTGTAGCACACGCCCAGGGGAGGGGTTTTTCAGCACCACTCTCTTCTCTGAGAAGCCTTAGAGCAGAGGTCCCCAACCTTTTTGGCACCAAGGACCGGTTTCACAGAAGACAATTTTTCCACAGACTGGGGGTGGGCGGCTGAGGGGAATGGTTTTGGGATGATTCAAGCACATTACATTTATTGTGCACTTTATTTCTATTATTATTACATTGTAATATATCATGAAATAATTATACAACTCACCATAATGCAGAATCAGTGGGAGCCCTGAGCTTGTTTTCCTGCAACTAGTTGGTTCCATCTGGGGATGATGGGAGACAGTGACACCCTAAGTGCTTTGCTTATGTCCAGTCTACTATGTAATCTCTGCTAATGATAATCTGTATTTGCAGCCGCTCCCCAGTGCTAGCACCACCGCTTCAGCTCTACCTCAGATCATCAGGCATTAGATTCTCATAAGAAGTGCGCAACCTAGATCCCTTGCATGGGCAGTTCACAGTAGGGTTCGCGTTCCTATGAGAATCTAATGCCACAGCTGATCCGACAGGAGGCGGAGCTCAGGCGATAATGTGAGTGATGGGGAGAGGCTGTAGATACAGATGAAGCTTTGCTCGCTTTCCCGCCACTCACCTCCTGCTGTGCGGCCCGCTTCCGGTACCGGTCCGTGTCCCAGGGGTTTGGGACCCCTGCCTTAGAGTGCCTGCCATGCCTACAGCACTCTTCCTGGAAGTTTCTTAAGCCAAACTGTTTATGTGTTCTACCACATCCCCACAGCTGATGAAAGATGCTGACCCAAAGGCAACCAATTGCAGGCCTAGGAGGATGTCCAGCATCAGAGTCCTGCCAAAGTGGGGTAGGGGATGAGAGGTGGGAGTGGTCCACACTGGATTAAAACCGGCTGCCAATCAAATCCTCCCTCTTGGGAAACACACAGAGAGGCTGCAGACACACACCTGCACGTGGAGGCATCAGAGACAGCCTAAAGCAGAAGGGGCACCAAGACAGCACAGGGACCCGAGCACAGAACACTGTTCTGATTTTCACAAGGTGTTGCTGGGCGGTGGTTGACATGGTTATCTCTTCCCTACTTTCTCCACGAATCCCTCAACAGTCCCCCATGAACTAAACAAGTTTCTATCACTTAAAACTTGGAAGAGCCTAACACCCACGGCTCACTTTTCCCAGTCTATCTTCTACCAGTATATAGCTGCAGATGATTCTCCAGAATACAAATGAGGAGGCACAGTCCTGCATCACAACTCTTTACAGTTTCTACTTCCATATGGGAGAGAAGTTTCAAATCCTGAGCATGTCATGACGTCTGGTCTTGCCTCTTCTGCCTGGGCCTCAGTTTCTGCCTCTCAACTCAGGTGAACCCTCACCTATGCTGTGATCTCTCACCTGCGTGACACTGCAGACCCTCTTCCCTCTGCCTCGATCCCACCCGGTTTGTCAAGTCTCAGCTTCCACACTTTCCCTCAGGAACGCCTTTCCTGTCTCCTAGACAGTGCCTTCAATAAAATTCCACAAAAGCAATCATCATGTGCACTGTTACTGTTAACAAATCTGTATCTACTGTCTCCAGCTAGGATGGGGGAGGGCAGGGCTTTGTTCTGTAATTCTTAACAATCTTTAATTATTTCCCTTACTAAGAAAATACTTACTGAGCACCTCCTATGCACCAGCCTGTGAAAATATAACAATAAACAAGACAGGCACCATCTTTGCCATCCCAGAGCTTGGCAGGGAAGATTAACATTAAATAGCACAATGTGGCAGTGTTACGTCGAGGGTAGAACAGGGCACCATGGGAGGTGGCAGCACAGGTGGGGAGGCTTCTCCACCTAGCTATATGCACATGAGACCTCAGTAGGAAGTGGAGCTCAGCAGGAAAGAGTTTTATGGGAAGGAGAAAAGAGGGAAAGATAAAGGAAAATGTTAGAGGAAAAGGAATCAGCATATGTAAACCAGTAAGGTAAGAGGAACCTTGGTGCTATCATAGAAAGAGTAAGTTCATTGGAGCTCAGAGTGCCCACAGCCAGGGGCAGGCGACCAGGTGGGAGTGGGCACAGCAGTCAACTCACTGTGGGCTGTCGTGGTCATGCTATCGATGCAGCATTTTTTTCTAAGGGGAGTTATGTGTTTTAAGCAGGACGTTGGATCCTATTTTGAATAACCAATTAGCCTGAGTATCAGTTGCAAGGGAGAAGCAGAGAGGTGAGTTGGAGGGCCATTAGAATAGCTTGGGTGTGCTATGGTGGCAGTGGAGGTGAGAGAAGCAAGTGCAATGGGGAGATTAAGAGGGTGAATGATCAGGACTTGGTGACTGATTCAGTGTAGGTGTGGTGGCTTTGTAATGTGTCAGCCTGGCTGGGCTAAACTACCTTTCCTAGAATTCCCCTTCCTGTATGTGTCCTGTCTTGTTTCTTCATGAGTTTTTGGAAGAGGGAATGGTTAAGTACTGAGGAGCAACTTGTGTACCAGCATAAGCTTTGGAAATACTGTGCTCCCCCATCCTCCGTAATGCGAAGATTTGAGAAGGGTGCTCCTAAGCAGATGGTTGGACAGACTAAGGCATTAGTTTGCTGAGCCTCCATGCTTGCTAATTAATTCTTCAGTTTACTAGGATTTAAAATGATTGTTCAAAACAAGACATTCCTTAAAATAAATGTAGGTAAAAGTCTCAACATAGTATTGATTATTAAGATGGTTATTTCAAAAGGCTGAGGCTTGTTATTAAATAACAGAATTGCCTTACCTGCCCTGTTGGTTTAATTAAGCTGTTTTCAGTTCATAAAAAGATTATCTACAGTTTTGATATTCATTTTCTCCTGGATTGTGTTTTCCGGTTTTCTAGTTAAAATGGTAAATGGAATTCTATAGCAGATTTCATTTTACAATTCAGATATATAATAGAGTTGACATTTATTACTGGGAAAGCATAATTTTCAGGACTATGGCTTGAATACCCTGGGTATGGAGAATTAAAAGTTGTAAATTCTAGTTTTGACATAGCTGCTTACTATGTTACCACATGTCACTTAACTTCTGGGTGTTTCTTTCTCACTGGCAAATATTAGAACTGAATACTGACCTATCTCATGCAGAGCAGTGAGAGTGAACTAAGTATCTATTATGAAGGATATTGAGACTGTGTACTATTTTCACTATACAAAAGATTATGGAATAAAAAAGCCTAAGGCTTAAGCTTTTTATTGTACAGAATTCTTCACATTTATTAAAGGAGCTTTTGGGTGTTCTTTTTATATTGGAATTCTGATATTGAAAGTGGGTATATGCAAACGCAAACCATGCAACTATTTATTTAGAGCAGTAAATGAAATCTCAAGAACATTTTTGTAAAAAGACAGGCGCTCCAATGTATATTATTCCTTTAGAATAACAAACAGATTTTGAAACATGTAATAATTTGGACAGGTTCTAGGCTTATTGTTGTCATTTGAAAAGAGGAGCGCTGTAATCCAAAAACCTGAGATCTAAAATAATTCAGGGCACAATTTTAAAAAAATATATAACATCAGACACACATGATAAAAATAGGTTAATCGGTGTAATGAAGTTAAGAAACAAACTTTCCTTCTCCTCTTACTCCATTTGTTTATTACCATGAGCATCTCTCTTTGGGAGGGACCTTTAGGGACATTTGTAAAAGCAGATTCTTGTGTTTTCTTAATCTGGTGCCATGGGAGAGGGAATGCGATGAGAGTGTCAAATGCCTGATTGGGACTAGACAGGAAACTATTATCTTTATTAAACATAAAAGTTGATATAATTTTGTAGGCTCAATAAAACTTGTATGTTCTAGTAAATTATGAAAATTGTTAGAATGTTGGGTTATCAATAAACAACTAGCAAACTAAGTGCTATTATCATGATCTAAAACACTAAATTAGCTTCTCAAATTTTAAAAAGATCACTATATACTAAATAAGAAAATTAATACTTAAAATTTTATTGTATAGAATTTTTAAATTGAAGTAGAGTTGATTTACAATGTTGTGCTACATTTTGTGTACAGTAAAGTGATTCAGTTATATATATATATATATATATGTATAAAAATATATATAGTTTTTCAAATTCTTTTCCATTATAGGGTATTATAAGCTACTAAATATAGTTCCCTGTGCTATACAGTAGGTCATTGTTTTTTATCCATACTATATATACTAGTTTGCATCTGCTACTCCTAAACTCCCAGTCCATCCCTCCCCCACTCCCTCTCCCTTTTGGCAACCTCAAGTCTGTTCTCTATGACTGTGAGTCTGTTTCTGTTTTGTAAATCAGTTCATTTGTATCGTGTTTTTTAGATTCCACATATAAGTGATATCATATGATATTTGTCTCTCTCTGTCTGACTTAACTTTACTTAATATGACAGTCACTAGGTCCATCCATGTTGCTGTAAATAGCATTTTTTCATTCTTTTTTATGACTGAGTAATATTCCAGCATATATATATTCTACATCTTCTTTTTTTTTTTTTTTTTTTGTCTCTAGGTTTTTTTTATTTCCTCTTTGATTTCTTCAGTGATCTCTTGATTATTTAGTAATGTATTGTTTAGCCTCATGTGTTTTGCGTTTTTTACGTTTTTTTCCCTGTAATTGATTTCTAATCTCATAGTGTTGTGGTCGGAAAAGATGCTTGATATGATTTCAGTTTTCTTAAATTTACTGATGCTTGATTTGTGACCCAAGATGTAATGTATCCTGGAGAATGTTCTGTGTGCAGCTGAGAAAGTGTAATTTGCTGTTTTTGGATGGAATGTCCTATAAATATCAATTAAATCTTATCTGGTCTATTGTGTCATTTAAAGCTTGTGTTTCCTTATTAATTTTCTGTCTGGATGATCTGTCCATTGGTGTAAGTGAGGTGTTAAAATCCCCCACTATTACTGTGTTACTGTCAATTTCCTGTTTTATAGTTGTTAGCAGTTGTTGTATGTATTACTGAGGTGCTCCCGTGTTGGGTGCATATAAATTTAAAATTGTTATATCTTCTTTTTGGATTGATTCCTTGATCATTATGTAGCGTCTTTCCTTGTCTCTTGTAACATTCTTTACTTTAAAGTCTATTTCATCTGATATCAGTATTGCTACTCCAGCTTTCTTTTGATTTCCGTTTGCATGGAATATCTTTTTCCATCCCGTCACTTTCAGTCTGTATGTGTCCCTAGGTCTGAAGTGGGTCTCTTGTAGACAGCATATAGATGGGTCTTGTTTTTGTATCCATTCAGGGAGCCTGTGTCTTTTGTTTGGAGCATTTAATCCATTCACATTGAAGGTAATTATCAATGTGTATGTTCCTATTGCCATTTTCTTAATTGTTATGGGTTTGTTTTTGTAGGCCCTTTTCTTCTCTTGTGTTTCCCACTTAGAGAAGTTCCTTTAGCATTTGCTGTAGAGCTGGTTTGGTGATGGTGAATTCTCTTAGCTTTTGCTTGTCTATAAAGCTTTTGATTTCTCCATTGAATCTGAATGAGATCCTTGCCGGGTAGAGTAATCTTGGTTGTAGTTTCTTCCCTTTCATCATTTTAAGTATATCATGCCACTCCCTTCTGGCTTGTAGAGTTTCTGCTGAGAAATCAGCTGTTAACCTTATGGGAGTTCCCTTGTATGTTATTTGTCATTTTTCCCTTGTTGCTTTCAATAATTTTTCTTTGTCTTTAATTTTTGCCAGTTTGATTTCTTTGTGTCTCAGTGTGTTTCTCCTTGGGTTTATCCTGTATGGGCCTCTCTGTGCTCCTTGTACTTGGGTGGCTATTTCCTTTCCCATGTTAAGGGAGTTTTTGCCTATAATCTTTTCAGATATTTTCTCAGGTCCTTTCTCTCTCTCTTCTCCTTCTGGGACCCCTATAATGTGAATGTTGTTGCATTTAATGTTGTCCCAGAGGTCTCTTAGGCTATCTTCATTTCTTTTCATTCTTTTTCCTTTATTCTGTTCCGCAGCAGTGAATTCCACCATTCTGTCTTCCAGGTCACTTATCCATTCTTCTGCCTCAGTTATTCTGCTATTGATTCCTTCTAGTGTAATTTTCATTTCAGGTATTGTATTGTTCATCTCTGTTTGTTTGTTCTTTAATTCTTGTAGATCTTTGTTAAACATTTCTTGCATCTTCTCGATCTTTGCCTCCATTCTTTTTCCGAGGTCCTGGATCATCTTCACTATCATTATTCTGAATTCTTTTTCTGGAAGGTTGCCTATCTCCACTTCATTTAGTTGTTTTTCTGGGGTTTTATCTTGTTCCTTCATCTGGTACATAGCCCTCTGCCTTTTCATCTTGTCTGTCTTTCTGTGAATGTGGTTTTTGTTCCACAGGCTGCAGGATTGCAGTTCTTTTTGCTTCTGCTCTCTACATCTTCTTTATCCATTCATCTGTTAATGGACACTTAGGTTGCTTTCATGTCCTGGCTATAGTATATAGTGCTGCTACGAAGATTGGGGTGCATGCATCTTTTTGAATTAGAGTTTTATGCAGATATACGCCCAGGAGTGGGACTGCTGGATCATATGGTAGTTCTATTTTTAGTTTTTTAAGGAACCTCCATACTGTTCTCCATAGTGGCTGTATCAATTTATATTCCCACCAACAGTGTAGGAGAGTTCCCTTTTCTCCACACCTTCTCCAGCATTTATTACTTGTAGACTTTTTGATGATGGCCATTCTGACCAGTGTGAAGTGACACCTCATTGTACAGTAGTTTTGATTTGCATTTCTCTGATAATTAGCAGTGTTGAACCTCTTTTCATGTGCCTGTTGACCATCTGTATGTTTTCTCTGAAGAAATGTCTATTTAGATCTTCTGCTCCCATTTTGATTGGGTTGTTTGTTTTTTTGATATTGAGCTGTATGAGCTGTTTGTATATTTTGGAAATTAATACCTTGTTGGTCACATCATTTGCAAATATTTTCTCCCATTCTATAGGTTGTTTTTTCATTTTGTTTATGGTTCCTCTGCTGTGCAAAAGCTTATAAGTTTGATTAAGTCTCATTTGTTTATTGTATTAAATTCTTAAAATTTATATATGTACAGACAGACACACACACATATATTAAGGCATTTTTTTATAGGGATTTGATCCTACACAGTGTAGACAGTGCTTATGAGTCTCTGAAAGTCTATTCTCTTTGCATCTGATGTTGGAGTTTAAAGTCCACAGGATGGGCAGCCAGGAAGGAAATATGAATGTAAAGAAAGAATAAGAGCAATCTGGAACTCATAAGCTCGAGAGGGAGTCACTCAGGACAAACTGAAACCCGTACCAGATTTTGTTGCCTCTGACCTTTATGGTGTGGGCATATGTCTAAGCCAGGGTGCTGCCACCCACAGCCGGACCAGGAGCGGGAGAAGCTGAAGGGGGTCCAGGGCAGGGTGGAGCAGTTGCTGGCTGAGTCACTGCTTCACACCATGAGGTGATGAGCCTGCAGGTAAGTGAGAAGGTGTGTGAACCACAAAATTGCTGTTGCTTCACTTGCTAAAAAATAAAGTGCGGTTTATTGAAAATTTAAAGAGTTTATTTCAGCAATTATCAATTCCAACCAGGCAATGGTTAGGAACACTCTGCCAACAGCAGCCAGGGAAAGATATTACAGAACAGGAATGAAAACAAAGAAAGGACATTTTTTGCGCTGCTATGGCTTATGACTTACTTGGTTGTTTGTGATCAGCTGTCCTTAGCGTCTTGGTCTTGATTTCATAACATTGAGGCATTTGCAGGCTTAGATTTTGGTTTGCTTACATAGACCATGAATGCATTAGAGCCACCTCAGTCTAATGGCCTCCTTGTTTAATCAATTTCACAACTTCCATCCTCCAGCTGTCCCATAAGAATGTCTCTCAGGAATAAGCTCTTAAACGTTCTGCTTCCTTTTGCACTTATGGTCAGAATGACAGTAAGGCCAACCTTTCTTTTAGGGTAAGGACCTGGTTAAAAATGACTTCTATACCCAGTGAGTAATGTCCCCTTCAAAATAGGTTCTGTAGGAAGTTCTAGTCTTAATCCATTAATTCTGCTCAGATCATTTTTTAAATTCCATTTGTGGAATTTTGTTGTGCATATTCATTCTCAAACAGTGGGAAAGAATGCTGCTCTATTTAATATTATTAGATATTTGATGTAAAAGTTATTGTAAACTGACTCAGGAGGCAATTCAAAAATGGAGTTCAGGGACTTCCCTGGCGGTCCAGTGGTTAAGAATCTGCCTTCCAATGGAGGACACATGGGTTCCATCCCTGGTCGGGGAACTAGGATCCCACATGCCACGGGACAACGAAGCCCGCACGCCGCAACTACTGAGCCTGCCTGCTCTGGAGCCTGCACGCCACAGCTAGAGACAAGCCCTTGTGCCACAACTAGGACCCGATGCAGCCAAAAATAAATAAATATTTTTAAAATTTTAAAATAAATAAACTAGGTCTTCCCTGGCCATCCTATTTTTTTAAAAAACTGGAGTTAAAAAAAAATCATGTTGAGTAAAAGTTCACATGATTTGAATAAGCATGTACCTTCCCATGGGGGCTGCTCACGTTCGGATATAAATAACTGATAAACTGTTTTTTTAAAAAAATTCTCACCTCCTTAAATAAGCTCAACATATTTACCAATTCCAGTTGAAGTGTAAATGTATTGCTTTGTCTGCTCACCACCTATCCTTCCCTCTTCTGATGACAGTATACTGCTTTTCCTTGGGAATGATCCCCTTACCCACTTTCAATCTATTTAGCTCCTGGGGAGGATGGACAACTCAGATGAGATCAATCAGATACATTCCATCACTATGGCTACAGTAATTGGTTCAAGGATGGGCCCCAAACCCAAGTATGAGACTCGATTCCAGGATTTTGGCTGAAACTGGCTTTCTTTTGGGGTTACCAAGTTAAAAATATAAATCTGTAACTGCTAGGAACCATTATATGGGGAGATCTTCCTGAGGATGAAGTTAATGCAGAGTAAGGCAGAGCTGAAAGCTGGAGAAAGAATCCTGATGACATCATTTGAGTAGCTAGATCCAGCTCCACCTGAAACCACGTTCCTGAACTTTTCAGTTATATGAGCCATTAATTTTTTTTTTCATTTCTACCCACTTAAGTGTGTTTCCCTATGTAATGGATTCAGTCAAGAAAAAAAAACAAACAGGAAATGTTACAGCTTATACGTACACAATCATGTGGCTTATGTGGTGCCCACTTATCTTGTTACTAGTTTTAGTTTGACATCTTTAATAATGTATATTTCATTTTTCAATTTCATAGCTACACAAGGCATTTTTAATTTCTGGACTACTTTACAGAGCTGGAGATCTAGTGGTAGGGGTAGGGAAGAAAATGTGGTTATTCTTAAGACATTTTCATTAGTGACTCCTTAAGTTTGAAACATAATAATTTTGAATTAAGATATATCCAGGGCTTCCCTGGTGGCGCAGTGGTTGAGAGTCCGCCTGCTGATGGAGGGGATACGGGTTCGTGCTCCGGTCCGGGAAGATCCCACATGCCGCGGAGCGGCTGGGCCCATGAGCCATGGCCGCTGAGCCTGCGCGTCCGGAGCCTGTGTTCCACAACAGGAGAGGCCACAACAGTGAGAGGCCCGCGTACCGCAAAAAAAGAAAGAAAAAATAAAAGAAAAGATATATCCAGAGTTAGCAATGTTACCATAAGAGGCTAAGAGAATTTAAACCAGAAATTAACCCGACATCTTTTACCTTCTCTATGTGTTACAGCCTTCCTTTTGCCAATCAGGTTAACAGCTCTTTGAGTCTTTCTGGCAGGATATTTCCTGGGCTATCATGAAAAACAAAACTCCTATTCTATCATGTAAACCCATTGCAGGCTGTTTTTCTCTAAAAATCTGATCAATACATCTGTTTCCCCAGGGGTAGAGAAAGAACAAACAGCAAGTCCTGATAAAACTTCTCTGGCATTGTTCATTTCCTCAAATGCTATACATGCCACACACTTATTACTTTAGTCCTCTGCTATTAATAAGACTTCTTGAGGAAACACTAAAAGCTCTAATTCCATCCAGATGCAAGAAGTATGCAACACCAGCACCTCATCCTTGAGGTTCTAGCGAAATTACTAAGAGCGTATCATGACTCACACATTCTCAAGCATTTCTCTCTGTCCTGAAATCTGAAACCAGGAAATTTGGAGCAGGTTGCTTTTTGGAAATTTACTTTTCAGCTACTGTAACTCATATCATGGCTCTGCAATATGTTTTCTCTCCTCACCGAGGAAGGCAGTTAACATTAAAGAATTAGCTCAGGAGTTCAGTTCCACATCCTTAAAGTCCCTCAAAGGAAAATTACAATGCCACTCACTACAAACACAGAGCGTCATCGAAAGAAGATTTGCAAACAAGTCTTTCACTGCAGGTTCCACAATACTACCACTTCACACACAAAGTTGACAAAAGCATTATTCTGTCAGGCCCGATGCAGAGAAATGAGCATGCGTCAGGCAGTGTCTTTTGTGTTGAACCAAATCCTCAAGATGAAATACAATGATGAGCCTATGATTTCCACCTGTTCCTTTTTCTGCAGGAAACCCAATCTCCTGGTGCCCAGTTGTTCAGTGAAACTTGCCCCCTGTCATTTCTCCCACTGTTCCCTTCCATAGTGATATTCTAGAGAGAATGTGCTTCAGAGAGGCAATAGCTTTGTACAGCTTTACTAAAATTTTCAAAAGGAGTATTCTGGAACCTTTGTGACAGAAAGTTTAGGAAAAACTTCTAACCATTGAAACTTCCTATATGAAGTGTTTAACTACACCCCACCCCACCTGCTCCGTGTAAGGCCACTTAAAGAGAAATACCTGTTCAGAAGTAAAATAAGTGTATGGGAAATGGCTACTTCTGCTTTGGAATAATCACTGTCTATTTGAACAAGATTATAACTACCAGAGGAAGACAGCAACTCCTGGAAAGTTTGAAAAGAGCAATGATTTTCCAGAACACCCTTTTCCCTATTAAGTATATTTTGGGGAGGGTAAGTAAGAGATGGGGAAAGGTAAAAGTTTTACTAAAATAGTGATACTAAAAGGTGTTGATACAAAGTGTTCTTAATGAAAACTGCTTAGTCAAAAAGTTGCTGCTGCTTCTTGAATTCATTTCAAATAAAGCTCTCTGTTTAAGAGCTTTGAAAGTAAATTATACATATCACAATAGTTGGTTTGAGTTTTCTTTTGACATTATATAATTTCCAACTTTGAGGAAAATACTAGTATTTATAGATAGTATTTATGAATTTTGCAAGTCAAAAATATAACAGACCTTTAGTTGCAATGTTCATATCACTACATAGAGTGACTAATTTTTCAAATTAGTAAAGGAAGTTAGAACTGAGTCAGTAAGTGGATCACCCTAATGAATGAAAATAAAATTTATGCTTCTCTCAAATGGACTGTATTTTATTTTTAAAATATTTATTAAGGCTTATTAGTTTTGTGCTAAATTTTTTTAGTAGTTTTTCCCTATGTGAGTTCCAACTCTTCAGTATGATATAGTGTTTATACATGCACAATCTAATATTGAGTCAGACATGAAATGGACCTTAACAGATAATAAAGATATACAAACAGTACAGCATATTCTAATCCACTCAGAAGCACAGGTAGAGCGCCACACTTAAGAACCATTTCAATATTTAACACAAACTTTAAGGCAGGAAAAGAGGTCTGTGCTGTTAATCCAATTACCACCTACTAAACTATAAAAACAATGATGAAGCCATTTATATGTCTATTTTCTTGACCTTGTCAAATTTTACATGTAATTAGATTTGTGTAGCAGGTCTTGCTCTATGCAAAATAAATAATCTTATTATAGACTGCAGCAAACGTTTGAATATATTTAAGCATTCTTTATTTATTCAGCGAACATTCTTAAGCACCTACTATGTGTCTGGCACTATTCTAGGTCCTGTGATGACCAAAGAAAAAGGCACAGTCTCTATGCTCAAGGAGGCGCATCCAGTACAGAGGTGACCATGTAGATAGATGTGATACAGGAACATCATGGTATGTTTTCCAAAAGCATTTCTTTCCAAAAGAAATGGCCACTGAGTGAACTGTGCACAAATTAGAAACTGTAAGGCTTTAGTTTCAAAGAGCAAAGAGCTAAGATCAAGAGAAGCAATTGGGCTAATGATGAATGTCCTTTAAAGTAACAACAACAACAGAAAAGATAGCACCAAGCTTCTTGTAACCAACATATGGAGATTAATAGCAATTGTGTGGCCTCAATCTTTTCTTGAAAAGTTAAGGTCCAAAGGGAAAGG
Organism: Aethalodelphis obliquidens; assembly: GCF_003676395.1. Taxonomy (NCBI): domain Eukaryota; kingdom Metazoa; phylum Chordata; class Mammalia; order Artiodactyla; family Delphinidae; genus Aethalodelphis; species Aethalodelphis obliquidens. The sequence goes on from NW_020837968.1 coordinate 23,003,881, forward strand.
TGCTAAGAATCCACAGGGATTCACTTTAGTAGCAAAGTGAAGTAGAGGCTGAGAGCATTATAACATGTGCTATGAAGGGGTCTACAGGGTCTTAACACCAAAGTTCAGGAGCTGTGTAGATGCCCACGTATGTTTAACACAAATCTAAGCAGATGAACACAGTGGAATCAGAGAGAATAATAAAATCATCTTTTAAATAGGGCAGCTGAGTACTGTAGCCCAGAAACCTAGTAATGATAAACTGGCTTAAATTCTCAGAACCTCGTAGAAGTGGTCTCACTCCAAAAGATATTCAGGATGAGTCTGATTTCCTTCTTTCTACTGGTTATTGTCGAATTTTAAAGGAAAACTGGGGCTGGGATAAATAGTGATTACAAATGGATTAATTATAAAGGTGCTATAGTTGCCTTGGTATTTATATTTCTTTAAATTGTCCTCTAGTGTAGTCAGCTAACTACACTGTGCTTTAACATGTGTGCAAAGTCATTGCAATAATGAAATACATTTGTATAAAAATGTATGCGATTGAAACTAATAATCTTTTCAACTCAGTTAATTATGCTTATGGGATGCTTGGATCTTTGGGGACCATAGTACCATAAATCAGCACCACCTCTACACATACATACCTATAAAGGCAGCTTATCTCAAATGCAGGCAAGATGAAATAGCAGGAACAGCTAACATTGCTGATTTTTGCTATGTACCAGGTACTACATTAATTATTTTGAATGTTGTATTTTAGTTAATTCTCTCAACTTCTTTAGGACATACGAGCCATAATTATTACCATCTTATACATGAGGAAACTGAGAAGAAATTTACACTTTTGCACAGTTGGCAAGTGGAGAAGCCAGAATTCCAGGCCAGAGGAGATCAGACTCCAGAACCCAGGATGCAAATGCATCTCATTTTTTTTTTTTTTTTTTTTTTCGGTACGCGGACCTCTCAGTTTTTTGGCCCCTCCCCTTGCTTGGCCCAGGCCCCTGACGCGCAGGCTCAGCGGCCATGGCTCACGGTCCCAGCCGCTCCGCGGCACGTGGGATCTTCCCGGACCGGGGCACGAACCCGTGTCCCCTGCATCGGCAGGTGGACTCTCAACCACTGCGCCACCAGGGAAACCCTGCATCTCCTTTTCTGAGGTATAAGCAGCAGGTAGGTACCTGCCTCTAAGTAAAAAAGAAAGAAAATTGATAGAGAGTAGGAGCATGAAAGTGGAATAGGAAGGAAAGTCACGAAGAACAGAAAGACGAAGAGCAGAGGCCAAAAAAAAGGAACAAAGCAAAAATGTTGTCACTGACGTAATTGTAGTGGGGACTTTTCGACCACTTTATCCCACCACCGAACTCTCTCTGCAAGACACTTACCATAATCTATAGTTTTCCTTCATTTTTAACCTTGATTACCTCCCACAATAGAAACTCTGTTTTCCCCCTAATATACGTACAGCACAGAGCACTGCCCAGCACATAATCAGCGAGCAAGGAGCATTGAATTAATTAAATCAATCAATTAAATAACATAATTTTCAGAATTGGAGGCTAAGTTGCCAGTAACGTTTTCACCCATCAGCTAAGAATTATGTCTGCTCTTCTCTAACAGGAGAGACACTACCTGGAGCGTAGTTTTAGTTTCTGCCCCTTGGGCTGGTAATTCCTATTTGCTTAGCAGTCAAGATTCAATGACACATGGAAAGGAGGGGAAGAGCGGCTTGTGTTAAAGGGGAGAAGTATGGACCTCCTTGAGATCAAAGATGGATTATTTTGATTAGTAGATTCTGTGCTACTTAAATTTGTCATTAAAGTGACTTCAGAACTGCCTTCCCAGAAGAGGTGAGCTTAGTTGGAGGAGTATGTAGGAGAAAGGTGATGTCAGATGCAGAAGAGGATTTCGCTTCCACCATATAGGGCCATGTGGAAGCTCATGAGGAGGTGGCAGTATAAGGGGAGAGTGGGAGTGGTAGGCAGTGTGATTCGAGAGTGGTGGTAGCAAATGTGGGAAGAGGAGGAAATGACAGCACTCAGTTGAACAGTGGGCTTAACAATCTGGCAGTAAACTGGGAGCTAACAAGGCCCACCTGGAGTGGTTAGCAACAAAAGAAACATTTGTAGCTCACCAAGAAGATTTGAGGAGAAAATAATATGATGTTTGGCTAGCCTGAGACTCATCTTGGACCCAACTTCTTTTGGAATTTCGAAATGGGCAAGAAATGACAGATGTTTGTGCTTCTGGACTGAAGACTTGTTTCTTTGGTGATATTTTAGCCCCCATGCCAGCATCATCATGATTTGCTCCATAGTGATTTGGTCTTGACTTTCATGTTCCTTAACATGAGACATTTTTTTACTACTATCTTCCTTATTAAAATTGTTTTGTTTTATTCTTTGATTAACTTCTTGGCACAGATGTACTTTTTGATGCTAATCGTGGGTTTGTTCCTTTTAACTTTTTATTTTCAACCTTTTTTCATGATAGTTCAACTTTGCTCAGTTATTCTTTTTGCTGTATACTTATAAAACCTGTCTTTCATTTTTAGTCATAAAGGATTCATTCACCTTAGAGATTCCAACACTCATTTTTTTAAGCCTACAGTCCATCTGTTACCATCTCCTCTATGATATTAGATTGTATTACCCTATGTTGTTTCCTCCAACTTTTGGCAGAAGAGACTATTTTCCAATAAGCCCACTTACTTCATATGACAAGAAATGTATCAAGTTTTTATCAGCTTTCAATGCAGACAGATCGTTAAGCATGCCCCCAAATGTTTAGAATTACCACTTGTTTATGTCACTGATGCAGTGTGTAGGGTGGTTGAGAAGAGAACACAAATATAAAGACTTGGAAAGTGGAGGGCTCTATTAGTTATCTACCGAGCTATAAAAATTACCCCAAATTTAGCAGCTTTAAACTACATACATTCATCATCTCACAGTTTCTCTAGGTTAGGAGTCTGGACCTGGCATAGCTGGGCCTTCTCCTCAGGTCTCACTAGGCTGCAATCAAGGTGTCAGCCAGGCTGCTTCCTTTCTGGAGCTCAGGGTCCTCCTCCAAGTTCATGTGGTTACTGGCAGAAATCCATTCCTTGCAGCGATAGGACTGAGGTCCATTCCTTTCTGGCCGTCAGCAGGACTGCTTCGACTCCTAGAAGCCATATATAGTTCCTTGCCATGTGACCTCTCACAGACCCTCTCACATGACAACTTACATATTCCAGGGCAGCAGGAGAACCTCTCTCCATTCTGATAAGGCAGAGTCTTACATAACCTAAGAGTAACTATCCCCATCACCCTTGTGACACATCACTTTTGCTGTGTCAGTAAAAACTACTCCTTTCTATAGTAATGTGCTGCGCCTCCCTCTCCCTTCTGAGGTTGTGTCATAGGAGGCCTACAAGAGATACAGGACTTCCATGACCATCCATCATCCTATGGGCTGAATTGTATCCCCCTAAAATCCTATGTTGAAGCCCTCACCCCCAAATGTGACTGTATTTGGAGATAGGGATGAGGTCACAAGAGTGGCACCCTGATATAATATAACTAGTGTCTTTATAAGAAAGGACCCAGAGAGCACGTTCTCTCTCTTCCTCTCCCCTTCTCTCTTTTCCGTGTGAGGACACAGCAAGAAAGTAGCCAGCTGAAAGCCAGGAAAAGAGCTCTCACCAGGACCCAAGCCCCGCAGGAAACTTGAACTTGGACTTACAGGCTCCAGAACTGTGAGAAAATAAATGTTTGTTGTTTAGGCCAACAAGTCTGTGATATTTTATTATGGCAGCCTGAACAAACTAAAACATGTCAGTAACAAGGCCAACTTCCCCCTACCCCAGTGTCAGTGGAGGCCATGTGGGGAGCCATAGTGAGACACAGCTGCCTCATCTAGTGCTCATGTGTCAGAAGAGCCCTACTAGGGAGCCAGAACAACCAGCCTTACTCAAGAGTAACGACAAACCGCTCCACCAAAGAGGAAAAAAAAAAATAGAAAATCTCAGCAAAGAAACTGAAAATCTCAGCAAAAAATAGAAAATATATATAAGAAATAAATAGAGATTTTCAAACTAAAAAAAATACAATAACTGAAGAAAAAGACTTAAGTGATGGGCTCAACAGCAAAACAGAGAGGACAGAGGAGAGAATTAGTGACCATGAATGTAGAACAATACAAATAACCAATCTGAACAGTTAAAAATATATATACTGAAAACATTTTAAATGAACAGAGCTTCAAAGATCTGTGGGACTATAACAAAAAACTTAGTATTCATATTACTGGAGTTCTGAGGAAGGGAAAGAAAATGAGGCTTTTCAGCAATAATGCTGGAACACTTCCAAAATTTGGCAAAAGACATAAACCTACAGATTCAAGAAGCTGAGCAAGCCCCAAACAAACAAACAAAAAACCCCAAAGAAATCATTGTCAAGACACATCATAGTCAAGCTTCTGAAAACTAAATAGAAATACAAACTCTTGAAACCAATGAGACATAATGTTTTCCTATATATAGGAAAAAAGCATTTCAAAAGACAGAGACTTCTCATCAGAAACCATGGAAGCATAAGGAAGTGGCATAACATTTTTCAAGCTGTCAAACCAAAATTCTATGCTCAGTAAAACATATCCTTCATAAATGAAGGGAAAATCAAGACATTTTCAGAATAAGGAAGATAAAGGAATTTGTCGCCAGAAGACTTGCTCTAAAAATGGCTGAAGGAAGTTCTTTAAACAAAAGAAATTGTAAATGAAGGAATCTTGGAACATCAGAAAGGAAGAATCATGGAAAGATTCTTCTTTCCATATCTTATTCTTCAAGATAAAGATATGGTAAATATGATAGATTTTCCTTCTCCTTTTGGGTTTTCTAAATAGTGGTTGATGGTAGAGCAAAACTTATAACACTGTCTGACTTGGTCTTGAGTGTATGTAGAGGAAATATTTAAAACAGTTATTGTATAAGGGGTAAAGGAGTGTAAAGAGGATGTAATGGAAAGGGAAACTGAGATTTCCACACTTCACCCAAACTAGTAACCTGTCAAGACCAATAGACTGTGATAAATCATGTATATATAGTCAGCCTTCCTATTTCACAGGTTCCCCATCTATAGATATGGAAAGCCAACTGTACCCCAACATTTTATATTAGGGACTTGAGCATCCACAAATTTGGATGCTGGTGTGGGTCCTGGGACCAATCTTCTATGATACTGAGGATGAATGTATAATGTAATACATAGAGCAACCACTAAAACATCTATACCAAAAGATACACTCAGAAATACTACAGATAAATCAAAATGGAATTCTAAAAATGTTTAAGTAACCCACCCGAAGAACGGAAAAAGAAAACAGAAGAACAAAAGACAGAGAGAATAAACAGAAAACAGAAAATTAAATTGTAGAGTTAAGCCCTAAAATATCAATAATTACCTTAAATGTAAATTGTCTAAATACACCGGTTAAAGACAGAGATTGGCCAAGTGGATGAAAAAGCAAAACACACTATATGCTGTGTGCAAGAAGCTCACCTCAGATATAATAATGTAGGTAGGTAGAAAGAAAAATGATGGGAAAAGGTATACCATGCAAACATTAATCAAAAAAAGGTAGGAATGGCTATATTAATATCAGATAAAGTAGACTTCAGAGCAAATTACCTATTAAAGTCTATTAAAGTAGACTTTAGAAATAATTGCCTATGAAGTCTGTTCAAGTAGATTTCAGAGCAAAGAAAATTACCAGGAACAGAGAAGGACATTACATAATGATAAAAAAGTAAATGCACCAAGAAGATGTAGCAACCCTAAAAATATATGCACCAAAAAACAGAACTGCAAAATATGTGAAGCAAATACTGATAAAACTTAAATAAGATATAGATAAATACACAATTATTGTTGGAGACATTAACACACCTCTCTTAAAAAATGATAGAACAATTAGACAGAAAATCAGCAAGAATATAAAAGGACTCAACAATACCATCAACAACAGGATCTAGTTGACATTTATAGAACTCTCCACCCAATGACATCAAAATACACCTTCTTTTCAAGCACTCACAAAACAAATACCAAAACAGACCCTATCCTGGACCATAAAACAGCCTCAAATTTTTTAAAGAATGGAAATCATACACAGTATATTCTCTGATTAGAATGGAATCAAAGTAGAAATCACTAACAGAAAGATAACAGGAAAATTGCCAAACACTTGGAAACTAAACGGTGCACATCTAAATAATCCATGGGCCAAAGAGGAAGTCTCAAGGGAAATATTAAAAATACACATAGCTGGGCTTCCCTGGTGGCGCAGTGGTTGAGAGTCCACCTGCCGATGCCGGGGACATGGGTTCATGCCCGGGTCCGGGAAGATCCCACATGCCGTGGAGCGGCTGGGACCGTGAGCCATGGCCGCTGAGCCTGCACGTCCGGAGCATGTGCTCTGCCACGGAAGAGGCCACAACAGTGAGAGGCCCGCGTACCACAAAAAAAAAAAAAAAAAAAAAATACACATAGCTGAATGAAAATGAAAATACAGCATATCAAAATTTGTGGGTTGCAGCTAGAGCAGTGCTGAGAGGGAAATTTATACCACAAAATGTGTATCTTAGACAAGAGGGGAAGCCTCAAATCAATAATCTAAGTTCCCACCTTAAGAAACTAGAAAAAGAAGATCAAAGTAAACCACAAGCAAGCAGAAGGAAAGAAATTATAAATATAGTAGTAGAAATCAATGATTCACAAAGCTGAAAAATAATACAGAAAATCAAAGAAACAAAAAGCTGGTTCTTTAAGAAGAGGAATAAGGACTTCCCTGGTGGTGCAGTGGTTAAGAATCTGCCTGCCAATGCGGGGGACACGGGTTCAAGCCCTGGTCCGGGAAGACCTCACATGCCGTGGAGCAACTAAGCCTGTGTGCCACAACTACTGAAGCCCACGCGCCTAGAGCCTATGCTCCACAACAAGAGAAGCCACTGCAATGAGAACCCCGTGCACCACAACAAAGAGTAGCCCCCATTCACTGCAACTAGAGAAAGCCTGTGTGCAGCAATGAAGACCCAACACAGCCAAAAATAAATAAATTAATTAAAAAAAAGAAAAGATATAAATAAATGGATATACAGACTGTGTTCATGAATAGGAAGGCTTAATGCTATAATGAGGTCAATTCTCTCCAAACTGATATGTAGGTTTAATGCAATGCCTATCAAGATGTGAGCAAGATGTTTTTTAAAGATCTAGACAAAATTTTTCTAAACTTTATATGGAAAAGCACAGAAACTGGAACAGCTAAAATCATTTTGAAACAGAAGAATAAACAGGGAGGAATCACTGTACCCAATTTCAAGAAGACTATGTGGTGTTGGTGGAGATATATACACAGAGATCAATGGAAGAGAATAAAGAAGGCAGGAGAAAAACCCACATGAGTACAGACAACTGATTTTTTATAAAGGTGGAAAAACAACTCAAAGAATGAAGGACAGCCTTTCAACAAATGGTGCTGGAGCAATTAGATATCCATATGCTAAAAAAAGAGAAACCTCAATCTAAACCTCACACCTTACACAAAAATTAACTCAAAATGAATCATAATAGTAAATATAAAATGTAAAACTGTAAAACCCTTAGAAGAAAATATGAGAGGAAATCTTTATGACCTAGGGCTTGATGAAGAGTTCTTAAATGTGTCATCAAATACATGCTCCATAACAGAAAAAATTGATAAATTGGACTCCATCAAAATTAAAAACATTTGTTTTGTGAAAGACCCTGTTAAGAGAATGATAAGACAAGTTATAGACTGGGAGAAAATATTTTCAAATCACACATGTGATAAAAGATGAGTGTCTAGAGTATATAAAGAACTCTCAAAACTCAAAAGTTAAAACAAAATAACAACGACAACAAAATCCAACTAGAAAGTAGGCAAAACACATGAGACACTTGAGTGAAGAGGATATATGAATGGCAATAAGCACATGAAAAAATGCTTCACATCATAGCCCTTAGGGAAATGAAAATTAAGACCACAATGAGCTACCATTAAACACCTATTAGAATGGCTAAAATTTTTAAAAAAGTGACAACATCAAATGCTGGCAAGGATACAGAGAAAGTGGATCTTTCATATGTTGCTGGTGGGAATGTAAATAGTACAACCACTCTGAAAAATAGTTTGGCATTTCTTAAAAAACTAAACATATACTAACTCTATGATTCAGCATTCCTAGGCATTGTCCCCAGAGAAATGGAAACTTATGTTCACACAAAGACCTCTACATGATTGTTCATAGCAGCTTTATTTGTAATAGGCCAAAACCAGAAACAACCAAAATGTTCTACAATAGGTGAAGAGTTAAATAAACTGTGGTACATCCATACTATGTAATACTACTCAGCAATAACAAGGAACAAACTGTTGATACATGCAACAATTTGGATAGATCTCAAGAACATCAGATTAAGTGAAAAAAGCTAATTTCAAAAGGTCACATACTGCATATTTCCATTTATATAACATTCTCAAAATGAAAAAATTATAAAGATGTAGAACAGGTTAATGGCTGACAGTGATTATGGATAGTGGGGATGGGGAGTGTGTGACTATAAACAGCACAAAGGAGATCTTGGTGGTGATGGAATAGGTCTGTGTCTTGATTGTGATGGTGGCTGTATGAATCTATACATGAGATAAAATGACATAGAAATATACATGCATATTATGACAGTGTCAGGTTCCTGGTTTTTATATTGTATTGTAGCTATATAAGAGGTAACCAATGGGGAAAATTGGGTAAAGGATATAGAAGAACTTCCTATATTGTTACTATACTGTATATGTATAAACTCCCTGTTTGCAATTTGCTGTGACTCTACAATTATTTCAAAGTAAAGTTTTAAAAACTGAATGTAGATGTATGTTTGTGTGTGTATGTGTATTTGTGTGTGTCTACTTCCTGGTAAAATAGCTGTAACTGTCAGGTACTCTGTTTAGTTTGTTTCTTTTTTAGTAAATTTTAAAGCCATTAACTTAGGACAATAATATTTCCATATCTCTGTCATATTACCCAATCTATGTATTGGTGAGATGATCTTGAGTAAACTCTCTGAACCTCTGTTTTTGCAGTTGTAAAAATTAGGATAATTATACTTACTTCACATGCCTACAGGATTTTTCTAAGGGTCAAACAAGGTTACGTATGCAAAAACCCTGAACCCTCTATCTGACAAATGATAGACTCTCAGGAAGCAATTTCTTTCCTTCCTTCTTGCTTTCCTTTCACTTTGTATTCCACTACTTGATAAGTATTTCCAGTTGAGTTTCAAGTACTATTCTCACTCCAGTGGATGGATATATTTAATGTAAAAATCCTATGGATACAAAAATTAAAGCTCTTTGTAGAAATGTTGATTCAAAGTCCAGGACAGGAAATGTCTGGAATATCTTTTTGCTCCATAAAGTAAGAAAACCATCAAGGACTAATAGGATAATGTCAAAAAACCCCAGAAGCCTAATTGAATGCATTTCCGCTGGCCTAAGATGGCACAAGTTGAGAAGCAAAATGAATGAGTAAGAAGGTAGCAGCAGAGGCAGCATAGTTTTAATCTCCCTAAATTCCTCTAAAAACATAAAAAGCAGCTATGATAGCAAAACAAAAGACCTATGGATGATATCTACAATAAATCTAAATGACCAGGTATTCCTATAATCCCCCAAGTACTCAACACCCTCAGCTACAAGACTTGAGCAATATCAGCATTTGTGCTGGAGAAAAAGAGCACTGACAGATGAGCTTCTAATGGCTCTGAGATGGAGAACCCCCAAAACACCATGTGGTACTAACTACAAAGCATGGGCCAATCTAAGAACAACAGCTGAAACTAGGAGGATAAAATTCATTGGTAAATTCAAGGGGATTGTGTTGTAATAAAGTCTAATGGAGCAGTCTGGGTCCTATAAACAAATCTCCCCTACAAGACAAAGCCCCACACTGAGGACAAGGTGATGAAAGGAGAATCCAAACTGAGCAGGATACAAACTAGAAGGGCAAATAAAGATAAGAACCAGTTAAAAGCTGGGAGGGGGAGCAAGGAGATAGGAGACAAACAACAGAAATTACTTTTAATCACTTTGAAAATAAAAACATACAGAAGATAGAGCTCTAGAGCTATAAAGCAAGAAAAAATCTTCTGCCCCTCTCCTGAAAGTACAGGAAAGCTCATTTCATTTAAAAATGAGCATCAGAAAAAGATTATAGCTGAATCTCATACAAAGTTATTATAAGAAAAATCAGAATGAGTAGAATAATATCCTTGTAGACAAAAAAGTCATGCCATAAAAAGCCTATAAAAATGAAAACTATAATTTTATACTTAAAATATCTAAAAAAAAGATAGAAATTATGTGAAAATATATCAGAATTAGAAAAATTCAGAAATCAAGTGATTGTTGAAAACAAATATTTAAAAAGACAGGTGACAGAACTCAAGAAAGAATTAGAAAAAAAAATTTTTTTAAAACAAAAGCAAAATCAGAGTAACACACAATGGATAATGTTTTAAAAGAAATAGAAGATGAAAAATAGAAAGTTTTGAAAAATAAAAAAGAAATTAAGAAAATAATAATAAAGATTTGAAAGAAATAGATATAGAAGATAGACCAAAAAAGCCAACAAACATATGACAGGAATTCAAAGGAGAAAACCAAAGCAACGGAACAGAACAAATGTTAAAAATTATAACATTATAATATAATATTATAAATTACAACATCTTGCAATGAAGAATAATAAGGCAGATTGTCATCTGACTTTTCTACAGCAATACTTCATACCAGAAGATGGTAGAGTTACATATTTAAGACACTGAGAAGAAAATGGAAATCATGGATTTACTATCCAGGCCAAATTAACTTCAAGAATGAAGGTCACAGGGCTTCCCTGGTGGCGCAGTGGTTGAGTCCGCCTGCCGATGCAGGGGACACGGGTTCGTGCCCCGGTCCGGGAAGATCCCACATGCAGCGGAGCGGCTGGGCCCGTGAGCCGTGGCCGCTGAGCCTGCACGTTTGGAGCCTGTGCTCTGCAACGGGAGAGGTCACAACAGTGAGAGACACGCGTACCACAAAAAAAAAAAAAAAAAAAAAGAATGAAGGTCACAGATAAACTGCTATAAACATGCAAGAACTCACATAATTCTGTTCCCATAATGACTTCCAGAAAAATCTACCAGAGCTTCAAAGAATCAAAAAGATTAGCAAGACATCAAAGTAAGGACTACTGTTGAGCATTATATAAATAAATATTCACGTGTAGAACTAAGATTAAATGATAGGACCCACAATCATGATATCTGACAATGTGGAATTCAGAACAAAAAGCATAAAAAGATATAAAAAACATTTTATAATGTTAAAGGCTCTAATCACAATGAAGATATAATAGTTACTAATATTTATGTACCAAATATAACAGCAACGATTTTCACAGAGCATAAACCATAGGTGATAAAAGGAGAATTAAGACAGAAATACACCCACCCCAATGTTCATAGCAGTACTATTTATAATAACCAAGAAATGGAAGCAACCTAAGTGTCCATCAGCAGATGAATGGATAAAGATGTGAGATATATATATATATATATATATATATAATGGAATATTAACCATAAAAAAGAATGAAATAATGCCATTTGCAGCAACATGGATGGACCTAGAGATTATCATACTAAGTGAAGTAAGTCAGACAAAGACAAATATCATGTGATATCACTCATATGTGGAATCTAATTTTAAAAAAATACAAATGAACTTATTTACAAAACAGAAGCACACTTATAGATATTGAAAAAAATCTTATGGTTACCAAAGGGGAAATGTGGGGGGGAGGGATAAATCAAGAGCTTGGGATGAACACATGCACACTACTATGTATAAAATAGATAACCAACAAGGACCTACTGTATAGCACAGGGAACTGTACCCAATATTCTGTGATAACCTGTAAGAGAAAGAATCTAAAAAAGAGTGAATATATGTATAACGGAATCACTTTGCTGTACACCTGAAACTAACACAACATTGTAAATCAACTATACTCCAATAAAATTAAAATATTTAAAAAATAAATTAAAGCAGAAATTATTGTCAGAAAACAGAAAAACAGTAGAACTAATAAATAAATCCAAAAGGTGGTTTTATAATCAAATTTTAAAAATAGACAAACTACTATGTATTAGTTATTGATGGCTGTGTAACAAATTATCCCCAAAATTTAGCATCTTAAGACAAACAAACAATATTCATTATCTCATAGATTCTATGAATCAGGCATGGCTTAGCTCAGTGCCTTTAGATCCGAGGCTCTCACAAGGCTACAGTAAAGGTGTCAGCCTGAGCTATAGTCATCTCAAGGCTCAACTGGGGGAAGATGTGTTCCCAAACTTCTTGCTTCTCCTTGATATCCTTTCTTTCAACTCTTGTGTTTTAGCTGACTCTGCTTGACTAATTCAGATATTTAATTTTCCACCAATTCCTTGAATGAATGAATTCTCTCTCACCCACCAATTTTCTCTCTTCATTACGCTTGTTGAGTTATATCCCTTTTATTTATTTACTGTCATTTTAGTGGAATTTCGAGAGGAAGAGGAGAAAAAAATACATTTAACCAGATGTAAATACTCAAAGCATGCCTTACATTTCTAATAACTTGTTAATCTCCTGATCATAAACTCCATGAACAAAAGGACTGTGTTTGTAACTCCAGGGCTTGCATATTGCCTGCCACATAGCAGGCACAAAATACATGTGTGTTAAATTAAATAAATAAATGAGAAGCTGCAGAAGCAGCACAGGATCAAAATCGGTATGAAAGAGGAATTAACAGGTATCAAGAGTCTAAAAATGACTGTCACCCTGGCTTTGCATTGGAAACACCAGTAGGGCATGAAAAAGTCAGTCTCTATCTCAGAATTAACAAATGAGCATTCTTGGGAGATCCCATAGTATCCTAACGATGTTTCCTGACTCCAGGTCTTAAAGCTCTTCACTCCATCTTCCTCACTGTTCTAGAGCTCTCTCTCTTGCTATGAAACAAAAATCTACTTGTCCTTTCCCTGTTAAAGTCCTGACTGTGATAACCTTCAGTATAAAGTCCAAATTTCTTAGCATGAAATGCTGTCTCAGTGATATTGTCCCTGACTACTGCTCAACCATATCTTTTGCACTATAATTCCTCTCCCCCTTGCAGAGTGCTACAGCCATTCAGAACTGCTTGTAGTATCCCAATGATGCCAGCCCACTTTCTTCATATTCTTTTTTTAGTCTGGTGAATTATTAGTCATATTTATTTTTAATTAATTTATTTTTGGCTGCGTTGGGTCTTCGTTGCTGCGGGCGGGCTTTCTCTAGTTGTGGTGAGCGGGTGCTAGTCTTTGTGGCAGTGTGCAGGCTTCTCACTGCAGTGGCTTCTCTTGTTGCAGAGCACAGGCTGTAGGTGTGCAGGCTTCAGTAGTCGTGGCTCACAGGCTCTAGACCGCAGGCTCAGTAGTTGTGGCGCACGGGATTAGTTGCTCCGCAGCACGTGGGATCTTCCCAGACCAGGGCTTAAACCCGTGTCCCCTGCATTGGCAGGCAGATTCTTAACCACTGCACCACCAGGGAAGTACTTAGTCATATGTTTAAACAGAGCCCAAGAACTTCCCTATGAAGCCTTTCCTTATTTTCCCCTGAAGTAAAACATAAAATTTCTCCTATGGTTTGACAATTCCATCCAGTGTACTTGTATTATGTCAGCTAAAAATCTTGTGTACATGCTTATTCTCCATTTCTAGAATACAGGACTTGAGGGTAGGATGCATTACTTATTTGTCTTTGCGTCTGTCTCCAGTGCCCCATAGAGTGTCTATTATGAAGTAAGAAGTTCATAAGGGTTTGTCGACTACATTGGGTGTAACAGTATTTTTACAGGACAGTTTTCCATGCCATTTTTCCTCTTCTTTCCTGAACTAGTTATGATGGATCTTATGAGTATATACCAAATCTACTTAATATTAATACTGTAAAAGCAGTTTCTAAACCCTAAAGGAGAAATCAGGCAGTAGAGAGATTCCACCTATAATGGCTGCAAGTTAAATTGCTAAATTTAGCAATTTAGTAGAGAAAGAGGACAAACACACTGGTGATTTAATACCACCATTATTATTCTTGTTCCTAAACCAACATTGGTGTAAGACTCTGCAGCAGGGGTTCCAATTCAATTACCCACAGGAGATAACACGTAACATACATAAGTGAAAGAGTGTATCAAAATGGAGGAACTGTGCCTCTTCTGACACGGACAGCCATCAACTCCAAGGAGTGAATGCCATTTGAAAACAATGAAATATAACCAATAAAATAATAGTAGAGAAAAAAGAAAATACTAAGAGTTTCATAAGTAATAAAAAAAAAGACAGAATTAACAGAGGAACAAAAAATAAATGAGACTAACAGTAAGCAAACAGCAAGATGGTAATCTTAAACCCAACCATATGTATAATCATACAAAAGTAAAGTCAAAACCAGCAATTACCAAACTTTCAGTCTTAAGAAACTTTGCCCTAATAAAAAATTATTGAGGACTCCAAAGAGCTTTTATTCATGTGGGAGATATATATATATCAAAAAAGAACATATTATATATAAATAAATATATACAACATGCAAAAAATACCATATTAGTTATTTAAAATGAGAAATGTTTAATGTATTTACATATTAATTCATTTAAAATAGCATAACATACTTTTATGATAAATAACTATATTTCCCAAAACAAAAATATTTAGCGAGAACATTGTTTTACATTTTTGCAAATTTCTTTTAATGTTGGCTTGACAGAAGACAGTTGGATACTCTTGTTTCTGCATTGTCTTCTGTAATTGGTTCTTTTGGCTGAAGTAGATGAAGAAAATCCAGCCTCACACAGATATGTAGGTGGAAAAGTTATGTTAATATCTTTTTTGTATAACTGTAGATATTCATCTTTGATCCTACACCAAAACTTGAAAAGTGGCAGTTGCTTAAAAGTTAGTTGCAATGTGGACAATGAAACCATATCAATAAACTTTTCATTGTCAAGTACATTAAAATGCATTTGTCTATCTAGCACCTTGAATGGTTCTTTATCCCGTTAAGACCATGCATTAATCATCTGGAACATATTGTGCAAATGTCGCACATTTGCAACATTGAAAAAATTACAGTTGTTCATATCATTACCTACCTCATCTATTGGTAAGCTGTCAAGTTCACAGTGACAAGTAAAAGTTTTCCAAAATTCTAACTTTTACTTGAAAGCATAAATGTTATTATTGGTAAAAAATACCTCAGTAGTTTTCCTTGAGGTAATTGGATCACTACATTTATTTTTGGGAGAATCACTGTCATATCTCCAAGTTTGAATCACCATATTTTGTTAGTTGTTCTTAGTAAAAACAGTACTCCATTTAAAATATTGCTAGTTCAGCTTGCAACTCAAATAATCTCACAAGTTCTTTTACTCAGGGCATCATACTTCAATATGTAGCTGAAGTGCTTTATGTGTACATTTAAACAATATGTATTTAATAAAATTGATACATTTTACTCCTTGATAAAGGAGGTTCTTTAAGTGAAACTTTTTTTAAGTACATGCTGAATACCAATGACTGTAGTACGTTTGATGTCACTGCCTTCATTCATACTAAGGCAATTTTATCTACCATGGCTTTTGCATACAGTGCAAATGTCCCCATAGTAAGAAAAAAAAATAGCATCCTTGTATTATTATGACAATCATTTTGATCTCACAAAAACACCCTGAAAAGGCCTTAGGTACTTCCAGGGGTCCAGGGACTACACATTAATGACCTTTGGTCTAAACTCTCCAATTAAGAATCAGAGGTTATCAGAATGGGTAAAAAAGCAAGACCAAAATATATGCTGTCTACAAAAAACACACTTTAAATATAAACAGACAAATTTGTTACATAGAAAAATAATAAAAATATAACACTCAAACACTGATCCTAAGGCAGCTGGAGTGGGTACATTAATATCAAAGTAGACATCATGAAAAAGCATATTACCATAAATAAAAAGGGGCATTTTATAATGGTAAAGGATCAATTTGTTAAGAAGACATTATAATCCTGAATGTATGCACACAGATACTAAAAATATACAGAAAAAAAGTGACAGAACTAAAAGGAGAAATGGACAGGTCCACAATTATATTTAGAAATTTCAACATCCTCTCACCAATTGATAAAACAGGTAGAGATTTCTAGTTTCCAGTTCTGCATGTAAGGAGCTTGGAAGTTGCCACTCCATTTTAATAAGAAAAAAACTGAATAGACTGAAAAATCAACAAATTTTCTTGGATCTGTAAGAGAGGTGAGGACACAGAGCAAGACACTGTTCCCAAGATTGGAGAGACAGGCAGGCAAACAATCACAGTTTACTGGAGCAGAGACTAAGGAGTAGAAACTGCCTCAGGGGTAGGGAAAGCTGAACTTTAATTGCCAGAGGCTTAATGTGGACAAATTTGGGAGTTAAAACTCTAGAATGGGGTTTCCCTGGTGGCGCCGTGGTTGAGAGTCAGCCTGCCGATGCAGGGGACACGGGTTTGTGCCCCGGTCCGGGAAGATCCCACATGCCGCAGAGCGGCTGGGCCCGTGAGCCATGGCCGCTGAGCCTGCGCGTCTGGAGCCTGTGCTCCGCAATGGGAGAGGACAAAAAAAAAAAAAGAACACAAACCGCAAAAAAAAAAAAAAAAAAAAAAAAAAAAAAACAACTCTAGAATGACCAAGTCATATGGTGATCCCAAAATACTGTACTGTGAAATTTACCTCTGGGAGCTTGACCAGGTTCCCACAGTAAATATCAAGGAAAATCCTCTTGGGCTTCTAGCAGAGGAAGGAGAAAAGGAACCATTTTGAAATATATCAGAACAATCTGTTCTTCTTAACAAGGCCTGCCCTCAAGGGAAACTAGTTAACTAGAGCCTAACCTGCTAGGGTATTACCAGAGCCTTACTGAGCTGAGACCTGAAATATCCAACTCCAGCCATTCTGTCCCACCCAATGTGGGAGAGAAAAGCTGAGAAACACTTGTGAACTTCACAGTCCAGAGGCACAGACTCACTAAAAGACTAATATCTATTTGTAGGACTATAGAACACTTCCTCTCTTCATACCTCATCACCACATTACTAAAGGCCTCTTAACAGTAGTTCCTTTTACCCAGTACATCATGTTCCAGACACCAAGAAAAAATTACAAAGCATACTAAAAGGCAAAAAAGTACAATGTGAAGAAACAGAGCAAGCATCAAAACCAGACATGACAGGGCTTTTTAAATTATTCAATTAGAAATTTAAAACAACTATGATTAACATGTAAAGGGCTCTAATGCATAAAGTAAACAGCATGCAAGAACAGATGTGCAATGAAAGCAGAGAGATGGAAATCCTAAGAAAGAACCAAAAAGAAATGCTGGAGATAAACATTGTAATAGAAATAAATAATGCTTTTGATGGTCTTATTAGTAGATTAGACATGACTGAGGAAAGACTCTTTGAACTTGAGAATATATCAACTAAACAAGGAGACAGAAAATCTGTAAGGATATAAAAGACTTGAACATTAGCAACAACACTGACTTAATTGACATTTATAAAATGCTATATCCAACAACAGCAAAATTTACATTCTTTTCAAGAGAATATGGAACATTCAACAAGACAGATCAATATACTGAATCATAAAATAATTGTCAATGCTTTTAAAAGGATTACAGTCATACAGAGTATGATCTCTACTCACAATGGATTTAAATTACAAATCAATAACAAGATGTCTGAAAAATACCAAAATGTGTAGAAATTAAACAATACATATCTAAAGAAACCATGGTCCCCCAAAAAACATAATAGAAATTATAAAATATTTTGATTGAAAATGAAAATATAGCATACCAAAATGTTTTTGATACCTCCAAAGCAGTGCTTGCAGGGAGATTTAAATGCTTATTTTTGAAAAAGAATGGTCTAAATCAATAACTTAAGCTTCCATCTTAAGAAATTATAAGAACTGGAAGGAAATCATAAAGATAAGATCAGAAATCAATAAAATAGGAAACATGTAAGCAATAGAGAAAAATTAATAAATCAAATGCTAGTTTTATGAAAAGGTCAATAAAATTAATAAATCTCTAGCTTTACTAATCAAAAAACAAATAAGACTCAAATTATCAATATCAGGAATATAAGAAAAGCTATCACTATAAACCTATAGATATTAAGAGGAGAGTAAAAGAATATTATGATTAACTTTATGCCAGTTAATCCAACAATTTACAGAAATAGAAAAATTCATTAAAATTGTATAAGCCAAAACTTACACAAGATGAAATACAAAATATGAATACTCCCATATCCATTCAACAAATTGAATTTTTATAAAACCTTCTCACAGAGAAAACTCAGGGCCCAAATAACTTCACTGCTGAATTCTATCAAACATTTAAAGCAGAAATAATAACAATTCTACAGAAGCTTTTTCAGAAAACAGAGGTAAAGAAAATATTTTCTAATTCATTTTATGAGGACAACATAACCCTGATAACCAAAACAAGGAATGGCATTTCTCACAGAATTAGAACAAATAATTTAAAAATTTGTATGGAGCCATATAAGACCCCGAATAGCCAAAATAATCTTGAGAAAGAAGAGCTGAGGAGCTTCCCTGGTGGTGCAGTGGTTGAGAGTCCGCCTGCCGATGCAGGGGACGTGGGTTCGTGCCCCGGTCTGGGAGGATCCCACATGCCACAGAGCGGTTGGGCCCGTGAGCCATGGCCGCTGATCTGGCGCGTCCGGAGCCTGTGCTCCACGACGGGAGAGGCCACAGCAGTGAGAGGCCCACGTACCGCAAAAAAAAAAAACAAAGAAGAGCTGAAGGTATCATGCTCTCTGACTTCAGACAATACTACTAAGCTAAAGTAATCAAAACAGTATGGTACTGGCACAAAACAGATGCATAGATCAATGGCATAGAATAGAGAGGCCAGAAATAAACCCATGCACTTATGGTCAGTTAATCTACAACAAAGGAGGCAAGAATATACAATGGAGAAAAGACAGTCTCTTCAATAAGTGGTGCTGGGAAAACTGGACAGCTACATATAAAAGAATGAAATTAGGGCCTCGTTGGTGGCGAATCTGCCTGCCAATGCAGGGAACACAGGTTTGAGCCCTGGTCCGGGAAGATCCCACATGTCACAGAGCAACTAAGCCCGTGCGCCACAACTGCTGAGCCTGTGTGCTACAACTACGGAAGCCTGAGTGCCTAGAGCCTGTGCTCCACAAGAGAAGCCACCGCGATGAGAAGCCCATGCACCACAACAAAGAGTAGCCCCCACTCGCCACAATTAGAGAAAGCCTGCATGCAGCAATGAAGACCCAACACAGCCAAAAATAAATTAATTATTTTTTTTAAGAAAAAGAATGAAATTAGAACCTTCTATAACACCATATACAAAAATAAACTCAAAATGGATTAAAGACCTAAATCTAAGACGAGAAACCATAAAACTCCTAGTGGAAAACACAGGCAGAACACTCTTTGACATAAGTCAAAGCAATATTTTTTTAGATCTGTCTCCTAAAGCAAAGGAAATAAAGGCCAAAATAAACAAATGGGACCTAATCAAACTTAAAAGCTTTTGCACAGCAAAGGAAGTCGCTGACAAAATAAAAAGACAAACTGCTGAATGGGAGAAAATATTTGCAAATGATATGACCAATAAGGGGTTAATATGCTAAGTGAAATAAGTCAGACGGAGAAAGACAAATACTATATGATATCGCTTATATGTGGAATCTAAAAAAGACAACAAACTGGTGAATATAACAAAAAAGAAGTGGACTCATAGATATAGAGAACAAACTAGTGGTTACCAATGTGCAGAGAGAAGGAGGAGGGGCAATATAGGGGTAGGGGATTAAGAGGTACAAAATATTATGTATAAAATAAGGTACTAGGTTATACTGAACAACATGGGGAATATAGCCAATATTTTATAGTAACTATAAATGGTGTATAACCTTTAAAAATTGTGACTCACTATACTGTATACCTGTAACATATAATATTGTACATCAACTGTACTTCAATTAAAAAAAGATATTACAAAAATACTACATACCAATATCCTTTATGAACAGAGATTTAAAATCTTCTTTAAAAATTAGGAAATCAAATTCAGCAGTATATAAAAAGGTTAACACAGTATGACCAAGTGGGGTTTATCCAAGAAATGCAAGGTTAGTTTAACATTAAAAAATCAACTAATGTAATTCACCATATTAACAGAACAAAGGAGAAAAACCAAATAAGTATCTCAGTAGATGCAGAAAAAGCTTTTAACAAAGTTCTCATAAATTTACGATAAAAATTCTTAGCAAACTACGAATGGAAGGAAATTTTCTCAGTCTTATAAAGGACAGCAATTTAAAACCTATACCTAACATTTTACTTAATAGTGAAATACTGAATGTTTCCCCCCATCCTATATCTCTTTACCACTTCTATTCAGTGTTACAATGGAAGTCCTAACCAGTGTAATAAAGCAAAGAAATGAAATAAAAAGTATATGGATTTGAATAAAAAAATAAATTATCTTTATTTGTAGATGACATAATCATATACATATGGAACTTACACAAAAGTTGTTAGAAATTGATAAACTAATTAGCAAAGTCATGTGATGCAAAGTCAATATAAAAATATCAGTTGTATCCCTATATGCTAGCAACAAATAATTAGAAAATCAAATTTCTGAAGAAGAACCATTTATAATCGTTTTGAAGACCATGAAACACTTAAGGATAAAATTAACAAATATATGTAAGATTTGTGCACTGAAGTGTTTAAAAATTGTTGAGAAAAAAATTTATCTAAATCAGTGGTGAGATATGCCAGGTTTGTAAATTGGACATTTCAATATTTTTAAATGTTAATTCTCCACAGCTTGATCTAGAGATTCAACAGAATTCCAATCAAGAGGCCAGAAGTGTTATTTTTTTGGCAGGAATTGACAAGCTGACTCTAAAATTTCTATGGAAGAAATAACCTAGAATAGATGAGACAATTTTTAAAAAGAGGAACAATGTTGGAGGTCTTCAAGGTACCTGACTATGAAACTTACCAGTAAACTATTGTGGTCAAAAGAGTATGATGTTGGCATAAGTATAGAATAGAAATCAATGGAACAGAATAGAGAATCCAGAAATAGAAGCACATATATATGGACACTTGATTTTGATGTTGAAAAGATAATAGTATTTTCAGCAAAAGATACTGGAATAACTAGATATCAACACTGGGGAAAAAAATGAGCCTCAATCCTTGCCTCGTGCCATACACAAAAATTTACCCCAAAATGGCTCATAGACCTCGTTGCAACTGGCAAAATTATAAAATATTTAGAAGAAAACTTAGGAGAAAAATCTTTGCAAAGATTTGTTAGATATGCTACAAAAAAAGCATAAACAAAATATTGGTAAATTGGATTTCATCAAAATTAAGAAATTCTGCTCTTCAAAAAAACATTACTGTATATAAAATAGATAAACAACAAGGATTTACTGTATAGCACAGGGAAGTATATCAGTATCTTGTAATAACCTATAGTGGAAAAGACTCTGAAAAATATAAATATTTATATATATTTGTATACATATATAATATATATAACTGAATCATTTTGCTGCATACCCAAAACTAACACAATATTGTAAATCAACTATACTTCAATAACAAAACAAAAAACACCATTTAGAAAATAAAAGGCAGGCCCCCAACTGGGAGATAATAGTAGCATTTCATATATCTAACAAAGGATTTATACTCAAAATATGTAATGAACTTTACAACTTAATAACAAGAAGACAAACATTCTAATAAAAAACAGGCAAATGATGTAAGAAGACATTTCACAAAAGAAAATAAATGCATAGCCAACAAATACATGAAAAGATGCTCAATATTATTAAATTTAAACTAAAACCTCAGTGAGGTAATACAACACACCCACTAGAATGGTGAAAATTAACATGACTGATAATATACTCAGTATTGGTGAGCATGTGGACAACTGGAATTCTCATTGCTAGTGGAAATGTAAAATGGTACAACCGCTTTGGAAAAGTTTGGAGTTTCTTATAAAGTTAAACATATGATGCACATGACCCAGCTATTACATTCCTAGATATTTACCAGAAAGAAATGAAAACATATGTCCATCTGAAATTTTATACATAGCAGTTTTATTCATAACAGCCCAAAACTGGAAACAACTACAATGTCAATCAACAGATGAATAAATAAATCATGCTATGGCTATACAACAGGTAATCACCTAGCAGTATTATAGGATAAACAACTGATATACCCAAAATAGGTGACTCAAAAACAATATGGTGAGCAAAAGAAGCTGAACAAAAAAGAGTACATATTGTGTGATTCCATTTACATGAAATTCTAGAAAGGGGCAAAACAAAGCAGTAATTACTGAAAGCAGATAAATAGTTACAACTGCAGAAGTGTAGTGGGGAGACTGGCCAAAGGTACAAGGGAAACTTGTACAGTGATGGAAATGATCTTTATTTTGACTGTGGTAGTGGTTACAGAGGTCTATAAATTTGTATGTCTCTTGAAATTGCACACTTAAAATAGAGAATTGTATTTTATGTAAATAAAACCTGAATAAAGTTGATAAAAAAAAGAAGCTGTAAATTCAAATATTAAAAATACGACAGACAGGGCTTCCCTGGTGGTGCAATGGTTGAGAGTCCGCCTGCCAATGCAGGGGACACGGGTTCGTGCCCCGGTCTGGGAAGATCCCACATGCCGCGGAGCGGCTGGGCCCGTGAGCCATGGTCGCTGAGCCTGCGCGTCTGGAGCCTGTGCTCCGCGACGGGAGAGGCCACAGCAGTGAGAGGCCTGCGTACCACAAAAAAAAAAAAAAAAAAATGACAGCTAATTAAAACTTTTAGAAAAATACCTACATGAGACTAAGGTAATACATCTGTGACCCAGAATTCTGCTGTCATTTACCAAGCACTGACTGACAAGTCTCTCTTGTCAACCATTGATGTAAGTTCAGTTGACTTTTGAACAACTCAGGGCTTAGGAACACCCACCTTCCTCACAGTCAAAAATCTGCATATAACTTTACAGTCGTCCTCCTTATCCATGGTCCCGCATTCCAGGATTCAATCGACCGCAGATCATGTAGTACTGCAGTATGTATTTAGTGAAAAACATCTGCATATAAGTGGACTTGCCTAGTTCAAACACGTGTTCCTTGAGGGTCAACTGTATTATTAATATCTCCATTGTACAGATTGCAAAACGGAAGTCTTATTACATCCTTTGTCCAATTTCACATAGCTGGTACATAGCAAAGCTGGGACTCAAACCAAAATTCCAAGTCTTCAATTCTTTGTCAATTCCATTCTATTGGGTTGGCCAAAAAGTTCGTTCGGTTTTTCTGCAGCATCTTACAGAAAAACCCGAACGAACTTTTTGGCCAACCCAATATTATATATTTATTTGCAGGCTTTTCTAGAAGACATACTAATAATCCTAAGCCTCTCCTTCCTTAATGCTCTGAAGAAATTAATGAGCAAGTGACCTCAAACTACATTTATTTTCTTCTTTTGTTGGACAGGAATAGTCTTAAAATTGTACCGAATTTGTAATGTTTCCTTGCATTTAAGCCTCTCCTCAATACGAGTTTCTGTCTAGGGATTTCTTAGTGATTTCTCTCATTTTGTACTCCAAGGATTAGTCTTGTACCCTTTATATCACATACTATTAACAAGTGTAACATGGAAGCCAAGGTTCTAACCTCCATGATCTAACTAAAGGATAAAGAAGCATCAAATGTTATACAGTTAATTAATATTTTATCTTTAGAAAAAAACACTCCTTCTGCATACTATTCATTGGAAGGTGGGTCACTGGAAAAGGATTTACTTATCAAATGGCAAAATAATGCAAAATGATGTTCATTAATAAGACAAATATAACAACTTACCTGTAAATTGTTATGCTCATAAATATGTATACACATATGTGCTGCAGATTTACTGCACTGAAAACAAACTTGGAATGCAATAAAATTTATATTGAAGTTCTGAATATATTTCTAAGGAAGAAGTATTACTCAACCTAGAAAAAGTGAAAAATTCTCTTGCTACAAAATATAAATGCAATAACAGAAGTTCCAGTTTTTGGTCCAAGTAGGTTTTCACATGAGATACCTCTTTGGCAGCAAAATCTAGCATACACATATTTTACGACCCAGCATTTCCATTCCTAGATATCTACCCAAATGAAATGCATACATTTGTGTACCAAATGACATACAAGAATGTTCACAGAAGCACTATTGATAACAGCCCTGAACTGAAAACAATCCAAGTGTCCATCAACAATGGAATGGATTTTATTTTTCAATGTGACATACTCATACAAAGAAGTACTATACAGCAATGACAATGTACAAAATATTGCTATGGGCAACAACATACGAATCCCACAAGTACATTATTGAGGGAAATAAGGCAGATTTTTAAAAAATACATACAGTCTGTTCCACTTATATAGACTTAAAAACCAGGCAAAACTAATTTATGATATTAGTAGTTATAGTGGTTACATTTGCGGGGAGAGGTAGGGTGATGACTTGGAGGGGTAGGAAGGGGCTCCAGGAGCACTGGTAGTGTTCTATATCTTCACCTATTTGGCACTTACCTGGGTGAACCTGCGTTGTCATAATTTATTGAGCAATCCACTCATGACATGTGCCGTTTTCTGTATGCACACTGTACTACATTAAAAAGTTCATTTAAAAAAAATAAAGGCTCTAAAGAGACATTTTCAGACACATAAAAACTGAGAGTACATTACTAGCAGGTACATCCTCACTAAGGAGAATGTTAAAGCAGTGTCACTCCAAGTGAGGTCTATAGATTAATGCCAGTCTGTGAGCTTTGGCTACTAGTCCAGATGAAAGAAAGTCCAGGAACTAGGAGTAAGCATTCAGAAAATGTACAGCAATTTGACAGAGTACTTTTCTGACTATTGAATCTAATAATGAAAATGTGGGGCTTGTATTTCATCTCTGTTTTCTTCATTTAATTGTCACACTTAATTAATTAATTTAAAAAATTTTTATTTATTTATTTTTGGCCGCATTGGGTCTTCATTGCTGAGCGCAGGCTCCCTCTAGCTGCGACAAGCGGGGCCACTCCCCGTCGCGAGGCGCGGGCCCCTCACCGAGGTGGCCTCTCGCGTTGCGGGGCATGGGCTCTAGGCACGTGGGCTTCAGTAGTCGTGGAACGCAGGCCCAGCAGTCGCGGCGCACGGGCTCAGCCGCTCCGCGGCATGTGGGATCTTCCCGGACCATCTTCTCGAACCGCTCTCTCCTGCATTGGCAGGCGGATTCCTAACCACTGTGCCACCTGGGAAGCCCTATTTATGCATTTTTTAATAAATTTATTTATTTGTTTATTTTTTGGCTGCGTTGGGTCTTTGTTGCTGAGTGCGGGCTTGCTCTAGTTACCATGAGCTGGGGCTACTCTTCGTTGCAGTGCTCAGGCTTCTCATAACAGTGGCTTGTCTTTGTTGTGGAGCATGGGCTCTAGGTGCACAGGCTTCAGTAGTTGTGGCATGTGGGCTCAGTAGTTGTGGCTCATGGGCTCTAGAGAACAGGCTCAGTAGTTGTGGCACACAGGCTTAGTTGCTCCGCGGCATGTGTGATCTTCCCAGACCAGGGCTCGAACCCTTTTCCCCTGCCTTGGCAGGTGGATTCTTAACCACTGTGCTACCAGGGAAGTCCTGTCATGCTTAATTTAATTCATATTATTGTACTTAAAAAAATTAGTCTGTGATGATTAAAAGAAAAAAAAAAAGTCCTATACCACAAATAGTTTAAGAAACACCGTGCTAAAGAATATGCTTTTCAGAGAAGGATGATTCAAGATGCACAAAGGAATGGAGAGAAAAGAAAATGGTAAATATTTGGTTAAATAAAATAATCACTGATTGTATAAACATTAATAATAATGTCTCAGGGATATTTTTCAAAAGATATTTAAGATGCACAACTGCAAAAATATATAAAATATATTAATTTGGTAGGTGTGGAGGGAATTGAGTTCCAGCATGTTTTGTTGTTGTTCCTGCTATCACTCCAGGAGGAGGGTAAAGGTATTGAGGAAACTCAGACATTGATATGTTAACTTTGCATATTGTAAGTTCTAAAGTAATTAGTAAAATAATAGACAAAGAAAGTAATTGCCAAATCAATAGAAGACCAAAAAGAAA
This sequence comes from Aethalodelphis obliquidens, assembly GCF_003676395.1. Classification (NCBI taxonomy): domain Eukaryota; kingdom Metazoa; phylum Chordata; class Mammalia; order Artiodactyla; family Delphinidae; genus Aethalodelphis; species Aethalodelphis obliquidens. The sequence goes on from NW_020837968.1 coordinate 23,030,295, forward strand.
AAAAAAGATAAAATATAATCATTCAAAAAGAAAGTAAGAAAGGTGTTGGGCAAAGCAGCATTCACACATATACCACTAGCATGACAGGACATAAATTTAAAGTCAGGTTTTTTAGGGAAACTTGAAGGCATGGAGCAGATGAAAATACCCCCCAGGCCCCATTTCTCATTATCCCATAGAGAGGCAAGCTTGAGAAGCCGAGCTCCAGAGGGCCCTGTGCTATGCAATTCTATATGTTTATGAGGGACTTGGAAGGAGGCAGGGGACACCAGTTCAACTCTGCAACTGTGAGAACTTCCTGGTCAAGAACATGGCCTTATTGAATGGGAGCCTCTGGATCTCATCTGCACTATGTCCTTCCACTGAGCTAGGATCTGCTGAGGGAGCTTCTTATTAAGCTACAGACAGTAGGCAGAACAAACAGAAACCATCAAATAGGATAATAGATCTTAAAAAAACCCAGTTTTGTGAACTGTTATATGAAATGTAAATGAACTAACTGCTATGTTGTCTGGTTAAAAGACAAAATTGTCAGATTTCGTTTTCAAAAATCCATACAAAGTGTAAGAATACAGAAAGGTTTAAAGAAAGATTCAAAGTAAAAGGATGAAAAAAATCATGTAACTATTAACCAAAGGAAAACTGGTATAGCTTTACACACACACACACACACACACACACGTGTATATATCTTGTATATACACATGTACATGTGTATACTATGTAAATACATATACACACATATATGTTTATATGTATTTACATAGTATATACATATATGCATTATTATATACATATAGGTATTATATACATATAGGTATATGTGTGTATAGAGAAAGAGTGATTGCTTTAATATGACACAAAATAGACATTATGGTCAAAATCATTATTAGAGATAAAGAGGGTCTCCTCATAATGATAAAAGGTTCAATTCATAGGGAAGCTATAAGAATTCTAAATTTGTATGTTTCCAATAGCATAGACTGAAAATATATAAATCAGAAATTGACAAAACTTCAAGAAAAATAGATAAATCCACATCATAATGGGAAATTTTAATATACCTTTCTCAGTAATTGATAGACTATGGAGACCAAATAAATCAGTAAAAATATAAAAGATTTTAACATCATGATTTTTAAAGATTTATGTATATGGACATATAAAGATATGTATATGATATAACACCCAACAACTGCAGAATACATACTTTTTTCAAGTGCATATGTGGAACATTTACAAAAACTGATCAAAAGCTAGGACGAAAAACAAGTCTGAATAATTTTTAAAGGATTGAAATCATACAAGGTATGTTCACGTATTTTTTGGAATTAAATACAATTCTAAGAAAAAAATCAGAACACAAATAAAAATTATGTTGAACTAAAATATAATGAAAAGATCACATCTCAGACATATGAGACACCACTAAAGAAGTCTTTAGAGAAAAGTGTGTAACCTTATACACATAACTGGAAAATAAGAAAGGCTGAAAATTAATGAGTTCATCATCTATCTCAAAAGTTAGAAAAAGAACAGCAAAATAAACTCCCAAAACATTAGAAAATAGAAAATTAGAAAGAGAGCAGCAACTAATGAATTTTAAATGTTGGTAAAATTGGCAAACTTCTGGTGAGAATCAACCAAGAGAGTGAGAGACAGAGAGAGAGAAAAAAAAAAATAAACCAATATCAGGAATGAAAAAGATGATATTACAGATTCTTCAGACATTAAAAAGAAATAAGAAGATATTGTTTTTAAAAACCTTATGTCATTAAATTTGAAAGTTTAGATGAAAAAGATAAACTCCTTAAAAAATCATGATATATTCACACAATGAAATATTATACAGCAGGAAAAATAAAGCTGCTTACAACAATATGTATGAATTTTAAATATATAATACTGAGAACAAGGAGAAAGTCAAATGAAAACAACCTTATTTATGGACTGACAAATTGGAGGGAACACTATAATGAAAACCATGGAAGTGATTTTTCTAAAAGTGGTTACTATTGAGGGAGGGGGCTATGGGTGGGGAAGGGCACACTGTATTCAAGGTTGCTGCTTATGTTCTCTTTTTTGGATCTGGATGGTAGTTACATAGGTGTTTGCTTTAAAATCATTGGGCAATCTATACATATGTTTTAAGTACTTTCTGCAAAAATATTATGTTTCACAACTCAAGAAATAAAGATAAATAATCAACACATGACTAAAAAGGAAGTCCTATGAGCACTCTTCATTTTGCACATATTAGTTCAATCTTCCTCTCTCTTTCACTGTTTCTCATGCAAATATAGTATGTTGTACACTCTAACTAAAATACATTCTTTTCTGAGTGAAGCATTGAGCTGATTTTGTCTCCTCTTGGAATTAGAATTTTGATTGCTACAATAAGGTAGCATGCATCCTATACATATATTTATCTCAGCAGTCCTTTTAGTTAAGAATTTTTTAGGATAATAAGAGAACCGAATGTTAACTTAAGCAAATATAAATAGTCCTATAAAAATGAACATTAGGGCTTCCCTGGTGGCGCAGTGGTTGAGAGTCCACCTGCCAATGCAGGGGGCACGGGTTCGTGCCCCGGTATGGGAAGATCCCACATGCCGCGGAGCGGCTAGGCCCGTGAGCCATGGCCGCTGAGCCTGCGCGTCCGGAGCCTGTGCTCCGCAACGGGAGAGGCCACAGCTGTGAGAGGCCCGCGTACCGCAAAAAAAAAAAAAAAAAAAAAATGAACATTAGAATTTTGAGGTTAAATTCCAATTTCTCTTCACTAAGGAGCTGGTGAAAACTCTTAGCCAATAGGGCTAAAATAAGTTTTTTAGTCCAGTACACATAACTCTTCTCTCCTTGTCAAGGCTCTGCTGATGCTCTGCTTTGTCTCACACTCTTATTGGACCACACTGCTCTGTTACTTTCTTATGTTTGGGTCTTTATCACTCTTTGTGGGAAATGCTTGCTACTTCTATAACTGATTAAAGTTCACTTATTTTAAAATTCTTTTTGGCATGAAAAGATAGCTTCTAACTGAGGGTTTAAGTAAAGAAGATGCTCTTCCACTGCATGTAAATGTGGTCACCTTGACAACCTGGCTCATTGTTATCCATCCCCTCTGGGCCTCCTATTTAACCTCTTTTTTTTTTTTAATTTCTTAGTTTTTTCTCTTTTATTTTTTTAAATTTTATAAACTTGACTTATTGTGTAAATTTAAGGTGTACAACGTGTTACTTTGGCACATTTATATGCTGTAATATGATAGCTTTTGTAGTGATATTTATCACATCGCATAGATAGTACAATATTGTTGTCTATATTCATTATACTGTGCATTAGATCTCTAGGGCTTATTTGCAAGTTTGTACCCTTAAATAACATCTATCTTATCCCCCCATCCCCTATCCCCTAGTAATAAACATTTTACTCTATTTTATTAAATTTTTATTTATTTATTTTTGACTGTGTTGGGTCTTCGTTGCTGTGCGCGGGCTCTCTCCAGTTGTGGCGAGTGGGGGCCACTCCATTGCAGTGCATGGGCTTCTCATTGTGGTGGCTTCTCTTGTTGCGGAACACGGGCTCTAGGCGCGTGGGCTTCAGTAGTTGCAGTGGGCGGGCTCAGTAGTTGTGACTCGCGGGCTCTAGAGTGCAGGCTCAGTAGTTGTGGCACACAGGCTTACCGCTCCACGGCATGTGGGATCTTCCCGGACCAGGGCTCGAACCCTTGTCCCCTGCACTGGCAGGTGGACTCCCAACCACTGCACCACCAGGGAAGTCCACTCTCTGTTTTATTTTACTAGTTTGACTTTATTGTTTCCACTATGCTGCAGGCTCTACTATAACATAATTTGACAACTTGAGACTTGTTTTTGTCTGTGTTAGTTGGATACTAAGCATCAGTTGAATTGGAGAAAGGCATCAGGTTAATCAAAAGAATATTGAGAGAGAAAAATCTAAGCTGATCTAAAAAGTATGCTGTATTGTCAAGATATGTCCTCAATTGAACTGAAGTGTGAATGGAAGTCTCTATAGAAGGCCGGACCTCTATTTTGTGGCAAAGAGTGGTTTTTCCCCCGCAAAGTCAGCATATTAATCATGTAATTGGTTAATGGATATAAAAAATACTCTGGGGTCAGGATTAAAGCTGATGAGCATAGAAGCAAAGAAAAAGAAAGTGAGGAAAAAGGTCAGGTCCCAGTCTGAAACCTAATGTTTTGGGAAAGAGCTGGGGTTGCTGGGATGGTAACCCTCTAAGCAGTCCCTGGGCAGTGAGGAGGGTACTCTGAAGTCATGTCTGGGGAATTTTCAAAGTAATTCTGGCATTTGCAATGGAATAAGTTACTTAATGAGAAGCACACTTACCTCCTGTTCTGTTTCCCACAGCTTGGGATATTCAATTAAGAATAATTGGCAATAGGATAATTATTATTTAATTTATAATGACTTTCTTACAGTGATTTGGGTTGATAAAAAGCTTGTATATTTTAAACAATTACCTCTTCCTCTTTCTGAGGTTATATTATCATTTGAAAATACATTGGTTGAATTGTGGGAAGTACTCAAATGTAACCAGATTCAAATGCTGAATAGATGGGTTGACAAATGAGGACACTGTTACCAGTTTAATCCCCATATGGGCCAATTAGTTTCACATAGAGAAGAACTCTGTTCCAAAGCCACAGATTGCACCATTAACCCCAGTCAGCCGTCTCCAAATTGTGTGTCATTGATCATAAGAGGCCCAGGTATGAGTGTTGATAGCTCAGAGCAAACCCATCATCACCTCTGAGAGCAGAGCCATTCTGTTATCTCATACATTCTTCACCTCATAGATGGCAAGGAATATTACCGTAAGATGGAGAAGTTGAAGGCCTCTCTGTTTCCCCATTTCCTGCACCCCATAATCTTATAAAAGGTGAAAAATTACAACTGTATAGCTTCCATTTTTGTAGGAAATCTTCATGCTTTAGAGGAAACTGGTAATAGCATTATAGATAAGCAATACAACTGGCAAGCAGCAAACAAATTTGTGGATTCACTTCATCAATAATTAACTACACCATTCATGGTACCTTAGAAATCCTAACATTGACCCAAACAGATGAGAAAAGCTAAATACATGCTTTCCAGCTCCTGAAACCTTATTACTTCTGGTTAGTTTGTAGAGTAACAAAAATGAATATCAGAAGTAGAATTATATTAAATGTGAAATCTGTAAAATATGACTCTTGAAACAGTCTAAAGTGTAAATGTTTGTGAATCTTGCTCATTCTCAAAACAAATGAAATCTTACCTAATTTAATTTCTTGCTATGGAAAAAGTTTCAGAGCTGTCCTTAACTTGGGACTAAGCCTGAAAAATTATCTCAAAGGGTAATTTGGGGTAAAATGGGGTCAAATTAAAGTAATTTTAAAATAGGCTTTAATAAAAATAGTGTCATCCTTACATCACTTCTGCAAACCTATAATAGATGTTTTGATATGTGGATCCATTTAGCATATTTATCTTTTGGTAATAAAATGTAGTTAAGGTAATGGTAAGACTGATTTTAGCAAAAAGCTGTTGCAGTTCTTCTTTGTAACAGAGTCAACATTCTTGGTTCTTTATAAATCTTCTGAATTAAGCCAAAAATCTGGAGAATAAGGAACAATGATTTAAATCTAATGACTGGGAGCCTGGGTAGATTCCCTTTGTGATTCACTCCTTCTCTTCAGTAGGAACTGCTTTGTATACAGGACTAGAGTTCATGGACATTTTCTAGATGTTGGAACCATTTTTTTTATCTTAGATTCCACATCATGTTTATTTTTCACATTCCTTGTCATTCTTGCTGTTTCTTACCCAAACACTAAAAAGTGTTTCTTTACCACTTCCAAGTTTTCAGAGAGTAAAATAATTCCTCTCTCTCCTTGTGAATTTGGATCCCAACTGAAAAATACATACAAAAGATAGGCATTGGAAAAGAAATAGCAGCTTTACATTAGTACAAGTTGGAAATGTGCATTTAGGCCTTCAGACAAGTGAGCTTGCTAAAACTTCACGCAAGTACCAGAAAACCCCAAGCCACACCTTCAGAGTAGGCCTCTTTTGGCATGGGGGGAGCAGACATGTCCCCCATACAGAGGGACCTGAGAATGGGTTAAGTGCCTGCAGGAAGTTTTGGGGGAATTCCTGTGGGGGAGTGAAGGAAGCAGGACTGGGCAGAGGGTGAAGTGCAGCACAATCACAACGAAGACCTCAGTTAATCCTCTGTGTGTGTGTGTGTGTGTGTGTGTGTGTGTGTGTGTGTGTTATGATGGGGGAGCAGTAGAGAAGTCTGAGGATATGGATGGTCCTATAGGCTTCCTGAACTGAGGCAAGGGGCTAGACCTTACATCCCAGATGGAACAGTCATTGGGTAGGGGATGTAATCTGGGGTAAACCTGCTCTCTCAGTAGAGGACAATTCCTGGGAAGGGGAATTAAGAAGTGTCAATGACCAACATTCTGAGCAGCTGGAGAAATGTCTGCTTCAGTCCTCAAAGGACGGGTTGCAGATCTGGGCATAATGCCACTACAGTGTTGAAGGAACTCAATCAAATGCATGACATATACCACCTTCTGTTCAAGGCACTAAAATGCAAGTTATGATTCAGTTTGCATCCTACATGCATCCTACAGGTATTGCACTTGGCCCTTCCTCCTTCATGTCATGAAGCACTGATGCTGTCAGAATTTTCACACTTGTCTACAAAACTCTTTCTATCTATGTAAATCCTTTCCACGTTCACTCTTACCTTGGAGAAGTACCTACCTTGCATTCAAGGTTTATCCCTTTATCTTTATTTATCTCCCATATCCTTTAGAATCATTCCTTGATAAATAATCCCTTTTCCTTCATTTTCAATGTCTTTCCCTCAACTAGCTCTTTTTCCTTTCCCCATTTATATTGTCTAATTTCTCTCATTCTTAAAAAAAAAAAAAAGTCTCATCACCCTGGATCCCCTTCTGGTTATTATTCTTCTCCTCTGTCAAACTTTTTGAAAATACAAAGTGGTCTGGTAGAAAGAAGACTGGCTTTGGTGTAAAACAGACCTTGGTGTGAGCCCTGGCTTTGTCCCTTGCTAGCCTAAAAAAATTCCTTAATCTCTCTGAATCTATTTCTTCACTTGTAATGTGGGAATGGCAATTCCTATTTAATGATGGTTAAGAATTGAATATCATAGAATAGATATGGTGGGCATGAATTTAATTTCCCAACTTCAAGTGTTTCCAGAACTGAACTGAATTCAAGTGTTTCAATATTGAGTCTCCATTTGGCTGGGTGGTTAGAAACTTCCTTTCTGCCTGGGGTTGTGATGAGGTTCTGGAGCAAAGGCAGTGGGGAGAATGGCTTACGTGGTAACAGTTCACGAGAAGGGAAAGGGCTATTAGTCTTGGTTGTACACACTGGCATCCTCTGAGATGTCGGTCATCTCAATTGCCCTTTGCTACTGAGCTGTCCCTTAGTCCCTTCAGTGTCATCTGCTGATGTGCTAGAACTGCAGTGCTAATCCTGCAGCACAGTTGAGCGCGGGGATCTCAGATGTCTGCCTAAATCTCAGAAATCCTGGTCACACAGGAATTGTTGTGTTGCTGTCCAAGTCATGCTGGGTCCCAGGAAGTTCTGTGGGGGCTGAATGCCTACATTAACCACAGGAAAGAGTCAACCTCTGGTCCTTCCATCCATCCATGCTCTCACAAGGAACGAAACACAACTTTTCTCTTTTTCTGGAATCTTGAAGGTTACCAGGTTATTTACTCATTTTCTCACTCGGGCTGGCCCCATAGGGCAGGGGGTAAAGCTGGCCCTTCCCCAGAAACCCAGCCATCTACTCCCATATCCTCTTCCTACTGCTAGCCTGAGGAGCTTTCCAGTGGTGGTGGTGGTATCGAGTGAGCGAGTGAGCGAGGTCTTGCTCTTGGCATCACATATTCTCCCAAGTCTGCTGTTTTAAGCCCTAGAGTTATTTCCATTTTGCCCTGAGGGCTAGACTTCTGAAACTAAAAAGCCAGGAAAGGAAGCCTTTCCTCATCAATCTGCTCTGCCATCTCTTTCCTGAGGCAATGATCTTCTCGTTCTCTAGATGGCAAGGAAGAGCTAGGGGAGTCAGAAACCAGAAAACAATGGTTAATATTTCAAGACAGCATCCTGCCACACTTAAGCAAAATGCCAGAACAGAACTTACTTAGCTCATAGTAGGTTTCAATAAATATTAGTTCCTATTCCCATCACTCCACTATTCCCTCTTCCTCAATTGGCCATTTTCTCATTAACTCAGTGAAGCTATCATCGCCATTACACCATGAAACTACTTCCATAAAAGTAACCATTTACTCCCCAGTGGTAAAATTCAGTAGGAACTTATCAAATGTTCTCTTTTATTTGAACTCTTCTGAAGTATTTCCACTGAATACATCCCCCCTTTTTGAAACTCTCTCTACCTTGGTTTTTATAACTTCTGTTTCTCTCCTTACTCATTTGGCTATTTTTTTTCTCTATTCCTTCTGTCCTCAAGCATTAGCGTTTACCAAGGTTCAGTTTTTATATCACATTGCTGCCTGATGTCATCTACCCCACTACCGGTTGCAGACCTATACCTTCAGACCAAGTCTTTTAGCCAGACCTCCATATTTTCATATCCTCAGATGCCTCTGACATTATGTAGAGCGCTTAGCACAGTGCTTGACACAGAGTAAGCACTCAATCATGTTGACTACTGTGTTTATTACTGTATCTACCTGAAAGTCTCACAGGTGTACATCAATTTTAATGTCAAAAATGGCTCATTTTGTCTTTTCTCCCTCATAACCTTGCCTCTTGACAACCCTCCATCCCCAAATACGCAATAACCACCACAGTGTGCATGCGCGTGCGCACACACACACACACACACACACACGCACACGCACATTCCTCCTCCCAGGGCAAGGAGGGCATAATTCTGGACATCATTCTTCATTCTTCTTTTCACTACCCCTCTGCCCACCATCTAATCACTCTGCCCTGATGATTCTACATCAGAAGTTACTCAGGAGATTCTTCCTTCTTCTCCCTCTCCACTGCTTTTATATGAATGTAGACTCTCTTATTTTTTCTCATGATTATTCTTCAAGCCCAGCTCAAATGCCTTCATGACACTGAAACCTTCCCTGCACCCATTTTCTTTTCCTGGAGGTCCTGATGGTACTCTCTTGCTTTTCTTTGTGTTCCTTTCACTGCCTGGAATGTCTCCTCCTGCCTTATCAATTTCTGACCTCATTTTATTTATTTTAAAAATTTTGGGGGGCTTCCCTGGTGGCGCAGTGGTTGAGAGTCCACCTGCTGATGCAGGGGACACGGGTTCGTGCCCCGGTCTGGGAAGATCCCACATGCCGTGGAGTGGCTGGGCCTGTGAGCCATGGCCGCTGAGCCTGCGCGCCCGGAGCCTGTGCTCCGCAACGGGAGAGGCCACAGCAGTGAGAGGCCCGCATACCGCAAAAAAAAAAAAAAAAAAAATTTTTTTGGCCGGGCCATGTGGCTTGTGGAATCCTAATTCCCTGACCAGGGATCAAACCCAGGCCCTCAGCAGTAAAAACACAGAGTCCTAACCACTGGACCACCAGGAAATTCCCTGACCTCATTTTAAAGCTCAGCTAAAATGTCATTAACCTCTCTTTCTTTAGGTTGACCTGACTTAGTCCATCTCATCCCACTGTTAATTGTTCCGTGATGTGTTCTCTTATCCCTTTATATATGTTTCTATTATTGCACTTATTTGTATTGGTGCTTATTTATGTTGGTATCCTAATAGAATGGAACATCTTGAAGGTAGGCACTGGGTTGTACTCATATCTCTCTCTAGACCTTTGTATAGAGAGTCAACAAGTGTTTATGGAATTAAGTTGAAATGAATGTTAAAATGTGAACTGTATGATCTGAGGTATAAAACGTTTCAGCAGGGAAGACAATAGGACTAGGCAAACATGCAAATAAGTTTTATGAAACCCTGACTGGAGATTTCAGAAAAACAGTTTATGATAACCCATGATTAAGGAGGAAGTACATAAAGAATAACAAAAGTTGGGGACTTTGCCTTTTTCTTCATTCTTTATCAGTTTTCCCTTATGAATCATCTAAAGAAGCGTTTGCTCATTAGCAAGAGTTCTAGGTATCCTGCAACTCTGATGTCATGTAAATTCAGATATTTAGAAGCAGGCATCTAGAAGGAAGTAACTTTTTATTAGAGAAGAAATAGAATGAGAACCTTCTGTAGGCATGTGTGACGTGTTTAGTAAATTGTCATTCTCTGACTTGTACACTCAAGGCTCACAATAGCACTTTGAATGGAGCAAGATAAAGTTGAGTTTAAACTAGACATCAAAGCCCAATCATTTTCTGAATCTTTTATACTTTGATATAGAACAAAGGAAGGGAACTCATTTTTGGTAATCACAGACATTAAAGGAAAATCAAGGCAGCCTTACACTGTTAAAAAAATCCATCTGATTTGAGATTCATGCCAGTATACAGGGGTTTCATGGCTCAATGTAACCTTAGTCCAAGTTACCAACTCTTAGTACAAATTGTACTTCTATATTTTTATTTTTGATTTTGTGGCATATTTATACTTTTTAGGCTCTTTAGACATAAAATTTCATAGTGTTCAAATTTTTTAAGAAAAAATTCTGAGAAATTAACCAAAGGCAAGAATCTAAATATTTAATATAATTAATGTGGATAACAATGTATGAAAAAGGCAGTTTGTTGTCACATATTTGTCAAACAGAAATACAAGCATATGTAGAGAAGATACTATTTTAATTAATTTTGTGCCTTGAACACCTATTAACCTCAATACGTTATTTTTTCAGTAATAGCTAATAATTTTTTTATACAAGTGAGCACACATCTAAATAAGAAACAGAAAATATTTATACCACAGAGAGAATATGCTTTTTAATAGGAATTTAAAACTGAAGTTTTTTTTTTTTTTTTTGCGGTACGCGGGCCTCTCACTGCTGTGGCCTCTCCCGCTGCGGAGCACAGGCTCCGGACGCGCAGGCTCAGCGGCCACGGCTCACGGGCCCAGCCGCTCCGCGGCATGTGGGATCCCCCGGACCGGGGCACGAACCCGCGTCCCCTGCATCGGCAGACGGACCCCCAACCACTGCGCCACCAGGGAAGCCCAAAACTGAAGTTTTAACTGAAATCCCCCAATACAAAAAAGTATGAAATTTCAAGTTAGGTAACTATCATGAAGGAAATAATTCAAAGCCTATTCTGCAACTCAAATGCTCTTATTTACTTTAAGAATATAAAATAGTTGAGACAGAGGAGATTTGTGTAGGGATTTTACTGGAGAAAGTTGAACTCACCAACTCCAGTGGGGAGGGCATGGAGGATGCTTCTTCAGCTCATGCCAGGGGGCTTCCATGGGCTTCTGTGGGATCTTGTGAGAGCTTGGGATGTGTTTGTTCCCTGCAATGAAGGGATTCTGTAGAAACTGGGAAGCAGGTTGCCCAACTGTTTCTGTGGCAGAATCAAGAGGGAGAGAATGGCCTACAGGGCAAAGGATGTGTGAGTATTTCCCAAGGACCAGGTGAAGTCCCATGGGAGAGAAGGAGCTGGCTGGAGCCATCTTGAGTCCTGCCTAGGAGACCTTCTGCCAGAGGGTGAAAGGACTCCAGTAGGGAGGATACAACAGGGCTGAGGAAACAGGAGCTGAGGGGTGATTAGGAGTGGACAGCTAAAAGGAAAGGTGCATTACCCACATTGTAGGGGTTGCAATTAGAGAAGCCCAGAAGCAGCTCTCCAAAGAGACCCTGGAGAGCCGACCTTAAACACATATCAGTAGCTTCATGGGCCAGTGACCTGTGCAGACCTGTGCACAGAGACCTGTACTTTGTTTAATCCTCTGCTTTGCTGTCTTGAAATTCTTAATTATTTTGCAACAAGGGACCCAGCATTTCCGTTTTGCACTGGGTCCTGTAAATCCTATGGGGGGTTCTGTGTGTCAGGCCAAGAGAGTGCAAAACTGGATAACAACGTTACCAGCTAGATAAGAATTGTTTTGTCCTTCATCCAGAGACTGACTTGTGGGGGGTAAGAGGAAAACGAGATGGAGAAATAGAGAAGCTGAGTTTGCCTGTTTTCCCCATACAGGCTTTCAGCCTAAAGAAGGCTTGAATTCTAAATCAAATTCAGTGTTTTGTTTAAAATCTAACTTCTGATTGAGATAGTGTTTGCAGCTGAAAGTGGCCATAGTTCTATCTAGGAACTAAAGGTCGATAGAAAAATTCTGATACTGAATTTCCTCTTACTATAAAAAGCAAACTAGTACTATTTAATGAAATATTACAAATTCAACAGTTGAAGGACTTTGTAGTGGGTTAAAAAAAAGTCAGGTGTAGATCTGAAGCTTTCCAGTTGACTCGGAAAGTATTTTAGTACTTTATTACTTCTTCACTAGTAGAAGAAGTTGTGTTTTAAAATTGATGGGGAAACTTTCTGGAACAGAACTGAATTTACATGAGATAACTGAGGAAGGAGTTGAGGTAATTACCTAGGTGAGGGTTGGAAATTTACTGTCATTATTTCACTGCTAGCAGTTGTATTAAGAAGTTGAGTCCTCACAGAGCAGGTTCTGAAACAGGAAATGCACACCACCTCAGGAAGTTAAAATTATATCCTAAAATGAGGCTCTGGGATTAAAATATGTAGGTATTAGTATTATTGCATACCTCTATTCACCCGCAGTCCGAATAATAATGTGTATGCTTGTTGCTTTGGAATCAGAACATGAATTCTAGGTCAATTCTCCACGAGCAGTTATTTAATTGTGGTAACTTTCTGTGACCCAAGTGTTCTGAAATACTAAATATAATGTCCAGAGATTGCTTAAGTTGCTAACAGACTTAGCCATCTAAGAGAGAACATGACAATATGAATGAAAAATTTTTCATTCACACTCTAGTAACACAGCAGGAAAACAAGTCTGCCAATATAAAACAAGAGGGAGGTTTCCAGAGAGCTTTAAGTATCCCCTTTGCACATGGCAACAGATTAGTGACATACCTGTTCTTCAGGTATTCTCATGTTACTAATACAGACCTATACCTTAAGAAAGATAGCTGTAAAAAAGAGAAAAGACAGTATCGATAACTATTGTAACTTACTCTTCTGCTACTTATACCTGGATTTAAACTATGTTCTTTTGGAAATTGCTCTATTAATCATTTAGAATATTCATTAATTACAGCTATAGACTTAGCATGGTTATTTCAGAAACCAACTGTGGCAGAGACTGCTGGCTGTTCATCAAACTAATTTCTTTTTCTTCCTGGGCTAGACTCCATTTCATGGGTTGCCTTGTAGTTTGGTGGCTTGGGAGTGTTCTAGCCAGTGGAATGGGAATGGAAGTGATGTGCACAAAACCTTCCTTGAGTGATCCTCCATGTTTTGCCCCTTTCTGCCAGATTGATGTTGCGATTATGTATTGAATGCATCAGAACTCTAACATGGAAGAAACTTTATTCCTATAAATGCCTAGAGGAGACTTGCCTGCCATTCTGAACTTTACATGGATGAGAAATACACTTCTATTGCTGTGTGCCAGGATAGATTTTTGTATTTATTTGTTGTAGCAGCTAGTGTTAACAAATATATTCATGTTTATGGTAAAGGAATTTTAGCTTGCTAATCGCTCACTATGTTTTAGATACTATCTAATATTTCATCACATTTAATTCTCATAATAAGCTGTTGAAGTAGTTGTAATCATCGTTGCACAAATGAGGAAATTAAAGCTTAGAAAAGTTAAGAAACTTGCCTGAGACCTCAATTCTGCAGAGGGAGGATTTGAACTCAGATCTCCAAGTCTCCAAAGTGTGTTCATGATCTTTCCAATAAGCCATCCCAAGAGGAGAGTACAGTATAAACTGCACATAGGACACAAAGAGTTATTTGCCCATTCATTCATTAATTTATCCAACAAACACATTTTGTGCATACTTTGTGTCATGTTCTGTTCTGGACACTGGAGACAAGATACCCTTGTTATAAAGGCAGAGAGGCAGTAACTTAATTTTTGTTACCTGATGTCCTGAAATTCTAAATGTACCTTCTAGTTTAAGTTACTCCCAAGAAATGGTGGAAGTACTAACAAATAGCTCTCAGTATCTAATTTATTCATTGGTAGTCAAGAAGAGTGAATATTTAAGCTGCATAAGTAACTACTACTGAGAGATACTAGTCTTAAGAATTTCTGGCTTAATAAAGAATGAGGGCTTTGTCTCCAAAATTTAGGAGGGACATTCCCATGGATGAACATGTTCCTGCTGCCCATATTACTGGAAAGTGATGACAACGAAGAGATCTCTAGCATACACTGTGTATGAAGTACCATCATATCACAATTGGCAGATTCTCCAAAATTCATGATGGCACAGTCTAAGAGAAAGAACAATGGTACTTAAGTAAATAATAGTTCTATAATAAATAATTGTATAATAAAAACTGATATGCTTTTATTACAGAAATTGATGAAACTACTAGAGTAGAAGTACAAAACACAGAAGAAATAGAAGTTTACAACTTTTCAAATACATGAAGCCCAGAGTATATAATACATTGTAGTTTATACAATATTTACTTTTAGGGTTTAATCCAGTTAAGATTTAATACAATCTGATGAGATGGAGAAATATTTTGAGGCAGTATGGCTCATAAGACAAATTTGGTTCTCACAAATATGTTGATGTTAAAACTGGAAACAAATGAAAATTGCAGTTGGTAAGAGATATCTGGTAATTCAGAATATCACCACTCTCAGAGTTAAGTATTTAAAAGAGCTTTTGAGACACTCTTTTTAGCGCTGGTGTCATAGTGACTATTTTCTTAAAAATAAAAAGTGGGTTGGGTTATTATAGAATTAAAATCTGACCAATTTTTGTTACTTCCAAGCAAGAAATCTGTAACGGAATCACTTTGCCAATAGGGACTGTTAGAGGTCTGATAATTATGGTAATAAATTATATTTTATACACAGATAAATAGAATTAGGAGACAGTGTATATTTATTAATCAGTTCATGACACGCTGGGAAATACGGAAGACGGAGAAAAGCAGCAATTGAGGACTTTTACTCTCGGGTGGATTGTATATATTAAAATGGCAAATTTTGTTCTGAAATGGTCAGAGAAGTGCTTCCCTTACAAATGGAGAAAATCGACTTAAAAAGCACTTCCTTTTTTAATTAGGTTTCATATCCCTGTCCACAATCCCAATAGATATGCATTTCATAAAAGGTGTGGACATAGATATATAAATACAACTCCCTATATAAATACCAGGGATATAGTGTAAAAGAATGACTACCATCCCAATGTTGTCAGGACATGGTAAGAGTAGGAAGTGCGCGTCAGAAGGAATCACTCTTCTAAAGAAAGAAGCTAAAAGCACTAACAAGAATCTTGCATTGGGAGAAATAACAGGTACACCATCAAGGTTAGAGCCACGTGGTGAAATAATACGGTTTTTTCAAAGTGTTCCAGAAGCAATAATACATGGTGTCAGAAGAAGTAAACTTCTTTTATAACTTTATGGAGTATGATGTATAGTTAAAAAAAAAATTGGCCATTTTGAAAAAAAAAGTGTTTCCATTGCAAATATCCTCAGAAGCCATGAACTTCAAAAGAAAGAAATGCTATCTATCTTCTTCGTAGTGAGTGCAATACATCATGGCTTCCCCAAAGTCAATGAAAACTACCGTCTCTAAAAAGTGTGAAATTTTAAGGTTGAATTACGATGCTAATGCAAGCCGTACACTATGTGTGGTGACTGCTTACAGGAAGCCCAGGGAGGATGGCTCTTCCGAGAGAGGTGTTCTAGACTGGACGATAAGGTCTCCTAGGAGTCAGGAACGGTGTCAGACTCTGGACTGACCTCTGAGGTGCAGAGGGGTGGGGTCGGTTCCCGCCCGGCTCCAAGCTTTCCGGGGCGCGCCCCCACAGGGCACCGCCCATCTCTGGGGCCTCAGGTCCGGGCCCCTCACGCGCCCGGCTTGACCTCCTTGGAGCTGCGGCGGGCGGGGGGAAAAGCCCCGGGCCTGGCTGCGCGCGGAAGGCAGAAGAGCCTCCCCTGCCGGGCCTCGGGTGCCCGCAGCGCGCCACGAGGGCGCGGGGAAAACCCACAACTTCCCGCCCAGGAACGACGCCCCGCTCCCGGCTTCGGCTGGGGGGGGAGGGGGGGCGTGTTCTCGCGAGAGGAGAAGGGGCGCGGGCCGCCGCGGGCTTGGGGGCGCGGGGAAGCCCGCGGACGGGGGCCCGCGGGGAGGGGGCAGAGGCGGCGGGCCGGCTGGGGACGCGGGGAAACAGCTCCCGCCAGTCGCCGTGCGCCAGCCCCTGACGTCAGGAGTTTTCCTCAAAGTCAACAACAAGCCTGCGGCGGCGGCGGTAGCGAGAGCTGATCAGCGGCGGCCCCATAGGGAGGAGGGGGCGGGGAGGCGGCGGCGGGCCCCCCAGCGGGGCGCAGCCCGAGAGGAGGCCGCAGACCCCCGACCCGCGCCAGGCCGCCAGGGCCCAGAGCCTCCACCCGCCGCCGCCTCGCCTCGCCGGCGCGACCCGGCCCCCGCCCGAGCGGAGTTTTCTGGTGATGAATTGAATTTGTAGCCGAGATCCGATTCCCACGTAGAGTCTCCGCCCCCTCCCCCCGCCGCCTCCCTCCTCCCGCCGCCGCCGCCGCCGCCGCCGCTGCCGCCGCCGCCGCCTCCGCCTCCGCCTCCTCCCGCTCCAGCTCCGCGGCCCGGCCGGCTCCCTCCCTCCCTCCCCTGCAGCCCGCCGCCTGCCCTCCCGCCGGCCACACCGGCTCCAGGGGGGCCAGAGGCTCTGCGGGGTGGGGGGAGGACAGGAGGGGAGGAGGAGGGAGGGGGACCCCCGAGTCGCCCCCTCTCCTCCCCCCGCCCCCCGGCTCCATCCTCCGCCGCCGCCCGAGCAGCTGCGGGGCCGCCGCCGCCGCCTTTGCAGGTAACAGCCACCGCCCCCCACTCTTGCCCTCTCCCCGCCGCGCCTGTTCTCCCTCCGGACCCCCCTCGGGCGGGGGTGGCGGTGGGTGAATGAGGTGGGGGTGTCCGGCTTGTCACCGCGCCGGGGGCGTGGGCGGGAGCTGGGTCGCAGGGGGCTGGGGTTGGGATGCGGGTGCGGAGGCCGGGGATGCCCGGCGCGGACAGACCGCACCCCTCACTTTGCTGAGGGAAGCTGAGGCGGCGGTGCGCGGGGGCCGGGGAGGGTGTTCCTGGCCTAGCGATGCGGTCCGGGTCTGGGCCGCCCGGGCCCGGCGCCTCTGGTCTCTGCGCCACTCTCGATACAGCCCGCTCACCCTCCTCGCCGGCCGGCGGCTAGGGGAGGGGGCCCGCTCGGCCTGGGGTGGCGGCGGGGTTATGTAACGCGGGGAGCGCCTGTGTCAGGGCGTTTGGGTGGGGGAGGGGGCTGTGTGCGCGTGGGTGGGGGAAGGCAGGGATGCGACGGCCCCCCGGGGTCTTGTTCTCCACACCGCCCCCCCCCCCACTTCGCCGCCGGCGCACAGGAAGAGACGGCCCTGGTCGGGTGGGGGTGTGTGGGAGGTGGGGAACGTGCTTGTCTGTGTTTTTAATAGTAGTGGGGTTTTGATCCGCTCCGGAGTTGTGTGCTAAGAATAGAAATGTACGGAAGATGCTGGCTTTGGCGGATCCAGTGATGCTGTCGCTGCTGGCGGCGGCGGCGGCGGCGGCGGCGGCGGCGGCGGCTCTGGCTGCAAGTAAACAAACCAGCCTCTTCCTAGTCCACCTTCTCCTGCGCATCGGTCTGCATCAGCCATGATGCTAGTGGGGCCCTTCTGAGCCCAAAGTTGAAGCGGAGCTGGTTGCTGTGTTCACCCTGACTCCTAGGCGGGGGCACCCCTTGTTTGGGATTTCCCGGGAATCTACAGTTAGGCTAGATTGAATTTCTTTGGGGCCCTGTTTTCAATACCGGTATTTACTGTTTATCTTCTGAAAGCAGAGGAAATGTTTACCCATAAGTCAAGGCTGACATACTCACGTTTCTTCCATCAAATAATGTTATGAAAATAAAACCAACACGTTTCACCAGTGTGGTAATTGGTTGAAAGCCCAGTAGTTTGTAATGGATAACGTTTCCAAGTAGAAATTCAACAGTGAAACCCAGGTATCTATATTAATTACTGGTGTCAATAAAATGTTCACACTTTTTTAGTTCATCATGAAGCTAAAGAATGTGGAATAGTGCCTTTTTTTGTAGTTAATGCGTTGGCAACTGCCTCAAATCATCAATTTAGATATATGTTCCATCTTTGCTAAAGCATGGTCATGTAATATCTTTTAGTGGACTGTAAATCATTAGACAACTACTGGGCTTTGTTTTTGATGGAAAGTCACTAAATTAGGTTATGCATTGTTGGAAAATAGTTGAAAAAGCCAAAGGAGGAAGAATTCCATAAAGATGGTTTAGGAAACTGTGTCTTCAGAACTTGTCATGGCGAAATATGTGTAAATGAATAGGAATATTACAGGAGGTGGTTGTCTAAAACGTGAAAACATCTTTTATTGGAATATCTACTTATTAGTATTACTAGCTTTAAGGTGTATGACAGGATGCACAATTATTTGCAAGATAGAAGTCAGGACTGTAGATTTTTTTTCCTTTGCCGATACATAGTCTTGACTTTGAAAGTTCACCAGTGAGATTGCATCTGAAGACCTGTTTTTTGTTTTTCTCACTAGGGTTTATCCCAATATCTGACTGGTTTGAGCTTTTAATTTTAAAGTGAGGGAAGTGCATGTATCACACGAATGAGGCAACATTGGAAGTTAGGTGAATGTAAAGTTTTAGTTTTATGTTTGTACCGTGTATTTGCAGTATGTATTCTTAGAGTGTTTGAAAAATAATGTCTAAAGTAATTCTGCAAAAAATTTTTGAAACTATTATTTGTATTCATTTTGTCTCCTACTTTTAGCCGTTCTGTAATGATTACTTTAGTGAATTGTTTTCCAACTTAAAATTAATTTTTACTTTGACTCTTAGTTTAAGTTGTGTATGTCAGAATATTGCTTTGGATGTTTTTGTTTATGTAACTTAAATGGCTGTAAAATATTTTAAATAAGATTTCATTCATTCATTCATTCAACAAATATTAGAGTGTGAACTGTGTGGTAGGGACTGATTTGATTAAAAACTTTTACTATTTACATTTCATCCAGAAGATCACCACTATTAGACAGTGAATTTGTTTTCATAATCACTGCAAATCTAAACATGTTTTCGTTAAACATATGGGACACATGTACTTAGCATAGAGTCTTGTGCAAAGTAAGGATTTAAGGTTTTTTAAACTCTAGCTTTCTATTTAAACATGAGACATTCTTACAAAAAATTCAATGGAAATTTTCAACTACTTAGTTTTCTTTAAAAAGGGGAACTGGTTTTACAAATTAATTTTGTGGAAGTTTAGAATTTACTTAAACTTTGCCTATTTTTATGAAAAGATGGCTATACTTTCTTTTGTTGTTATATCTTTTAGTACTATAATTCACCCTTGGGAAGATAAGGCAATTGTTAATGATGTGTTAATTGGATTTTTAGCATGATTTGATAGGATCTAGTCTTTATAGTGAGATTAAGTTTCAAGCACTAAAAAATATTTAACATAAAAATATATGACTAACATAAGATGCAAGACAGAAAAAGAAATCATTTCATTTTGACCAAATCAGTCGTGTAATTTGACTTGCATTTTTATTTTTAAGTTAATATAAATCAATGCACATGATTAATTTTTGTAGATTTGTGTTAGAGTATTTAAATTATTTAAAATTTCTCTTTTACTCCAGGTTTCAGAGTGCGCATCAGAATTCTAAATGTTCCTTTCGTACACCATGTACTTTTCTGTAGTTGCCTGAATCATCTGATGTTAACTTACATGTTTTATCATGGTCTTTTATGTATGATAGAGCTACATTCAATTTAGAGTTAATGCTAGCCAGTGCCTGATGAGTGCTTGCATGTGCCAGGTACTGTTATATGTGCTTAACGTGTATAAATGCATTTAATCTTCACAATAGCCTGTTACACTTTTGAAAGTGATTTTCACAGGAGAAAATACTTTTTCTGGCATTGTAAAATTTTGTTTCATTTTAACTTTAGTAATTTTGAAACACTTTTTCTTTCAGTGTTTGTCCTAACCTGTTTGTACCTATTATTAGAATTCACAATGACAATGCTAAATTTCAATAAACTTGTATAGTATAATTTCCACAGAAATCAAGATAATATAGTAAAACATATTGACTGATCCGTAACTTTTCTAAAATTTCATTTCTTTCAAATGCTGAATTAAATGCCACAGATGTTTACATGTTTTATTGTAGCACCATAGTCTTTGAACATGTTAGATGTAAACATTTCCTTTGCCAGGAAATCTCCAAATGGTAGTCGATAGGTAAATTGGTGTATGCTTCTTGACCTGCAGATTTGGTTTTTAGTTCTTTTCAGTACTCTGTTTATATTTATTTGTCACCAATTACAGATATTTCACACTTTTAAGTGGGTATATTTTGCTAATATTCAGAGGGAAAAGTAAAAAAAAATTATTGGAAGAAATCATTGGGAGATTTTCAAATGAGAATTTTTCTTCTCTATGTTAATTGAAAAAACCTCTGACTATATTTGGGAGTCTAGGGGATGAGAGGGGGAGGAAGATGGTATTTTTGCCAGTAGTGGAATTTAGTCCAAATTTTGTCTGAGTGGAATTGATGTTTGAATGTTTTATCTTCTCAACTATATATTAACCTTTTGAGGACAGGAACTGTGTATAATCAGGATACTATCACCTAAGATGCCATCTATAAGTGAAATAGATACTCAGTAGCTTTAAACTTGAAGAACCATAAATAAGAGCTATTTAGAGTTCATCTAATGCTATACTTTTATTTTTATGGCTAAGGAAACTGAGGCACAGAGAATTAAAGGGCCTTATACAGCATTAGTCTGGGCCGGGCAGAGTTGGGAATAGGGACCCAAGTTTCTTGTCCTGTCCTGTGCTCTTTCTAATGCACCATTGTAATGAACTTTGTTACAGGATTCCATACCTACTGGTTAACTTTCAGTTTAATCAGGAGTAAAATCTGTCAGGCTGATTAATGACATTTGTGTGTGTGTGTATTCTTTTTGTTTTATAATCAGGGAGGTCCCTGAGTCAGATTTTAGAAGGATCTTACAGGTGTATTGGAAAAATATGGCCAACTGTGCAACTAAGATTGTTTTAGTAGCAACCCTTAACCTGTCCGTGTGTTGTTACATAAGTGCTTTCAAATAGAGACAAGCCACATTTTACATGAGAAATGTAGGGGTGAATTTGTCAGGAGCTTGTTCAGTGGTTTAGGTGAGCCAGAAGAATCCAATAAGCATTTTCTTAGTTGTTTCAAATTAGAATATTAAATATATCACCCAGCATGAGTTGTTTTTTTTTACTCGATTAATAATAGATGTGTTGGTTGAAATGGCAGGCAAATGCCCTAAACAGGGGTAGGGAAGAGGGGGGGAAATGCTTTATGGTTTTATATGCATATTTCAAAGTTTATAAAGCTGATTTTTAAGAATTGGCAATTTAGAATAACTGATATTTTGTGTGAAAGTTAGAAATCTTGCCTTTGCTTATTCAGGTATTTTCCCATAGTGTGAAACAGTGAAGATATCTATATGGAAAGAGTTGAAAGAAAATCCACAAAGTGTATTGTAGTATGAAGAGAGGAAAGGTATCCAAAGTATATAGTTTGTATGATTCACTTCCCTATATGATATGTTTTTAGCAGGATAACTCTTAAAAGGACAGACTGGCTTAGAGTTATTTGAAGTGGCGATCAGGTTACCTTGAATTTCCCTTCCACTCCACTATTTTTCCTTTCCCTCAAATCCTTTTAAAAGTTTCATTAGCCTTATGCATTTATTATGGCATACATTAGTCTCACCTATTTTTTAAAATCAGTAAATATCATAGAATTACACCATGGTTACCCTTGACCATCATTGTTTTTCAGAGTAGCAACTTTCTATTGTATTTGGATATCAGTTCTTCATTACTTTAGTTTGGCTAGCGTACCTAAAGTATATAAAAAATGTGGGTGCAGAGCAAGTATATTCTACATAGTATTAATTATAGCCAAATGTATAGTAGTTTATAGAAGGTTGTATTATAGATTTGTATCATGGCTTTTAACTTAGAAATTAACATACAGGAAATTATTAACCTATGAATTTTGCTCTTTATAAAATAGAATTGCTTGGGGTGCTTTTTAACTTTATGTCAACTTAACTTTTAGTCTTCTATTATAATTTCGTTTGTGATGCAGTAGTTATATTTAATTTTTAATTTGTTTGAAAACATGCTTTACTGGACTTCTGAAGTATAATTTTTTACAGAAAAAAATGTTCAGAACTATTCACAAATGTTGTACATGTTTTTCAAAGCTCATATTGTGTTATTTTGTAGCAAGCATAACAAACTGATAGAAGAAGTAGTTACTTGTCACTAACTTGTTATGGTAACTGTGAGGAAATGTCATCGTTATTGATTGGTTACTGTCTTCTTAGGTTCAAAATTGTAGATGTTATAGCTACTGCACAAATTTGTTTCAGAGTTAAATGAGAAAATATATGTGAAAGCACTTTGATAACAAATTATTATAGATTTGGAAAAGAGTTTTGAAATACTTAGTTTTGCTTGCCCCCTGTATACTCAATTATAGTTCTTGTCACAGAGTAGATAATCAATACATCTTTGTTGACTGAATGAACGTATATGTGTATATATATATACATATATATATATATATATATAATGTTGCGCGAATGATATTTTAAACAGATGTTTGAAGAACTTTATTGCTTAAAATTGAATGGTTGGCTGCTGTAAGTAAACAGATATCTTTTAAAAATTCTTAAAAGTATCATGAAGAAAATATCCTATTCTTTCCCTTTTTCCTCCCATAATGGATAATTTTGGGCAGTGTTGATGCCTGATTTGTTTGGGAATTGAAACTTGACCATCTCAACAAAAAGTCGAGAAAAAAGGATAATTTTAATGTGTGTTAGGCATTAAAATTAATAGGAAACATACTTTAATGAATAGGGAAGAATATTTATTTCAACTTTAATTATTTTTTTGTAGGTGCTTCCATAATGTTTAAGTTTAGGTTTGTTTTTACCATGGCTTCATACCATTCTCTGTCGACTTACAGTATTAATTTGCTTCGTCTTTATTAGGTATCTAAAGCTGCATCTTTGTTCTTTCACTCATCCATTCATTCATTTATTCCATATTTGTTGAGCATCTCTTATGTGCCAGGCAGCATTAAATTGCTTTACTAAATAATAATGCTATTGAATAAGGTAAAAGATGTGAAAATGTTTTGTAAATTGTAAAATGACATTCAAATGTAATTATTATCATTATCAAATTCTCAATTTTGTATGAAAATACTTTTAGTGTAACTGCTTTGTGTGAATTATAAATTGAATCTACTAAGAATTTTGTATGAAATTTTTTATAAGAATGGGAAAAATTAGATTACCCAGCAATGAATGTTTAACGCAATAGGTTTAAAAGAAAAATATACCAAATTTTCTTTCTTACAGCTCATTGGATAGAACACATTTCTAAAGAAGTTAGGACTGTAGGACTCTACCTTAGGAAGCAGATTACATGCCTGAAGTACAGCTCATCATTTGGCAGATTAGTGTTTTTAGTAACATGGAAGACTGAGTGGGAGAGTGTATTTGACTTGGTGCAAGAGTGTTGCCACTGTAGGAAAAGTAGATCAAAGAATATAGTTTACTGCTTGAGAGTCGATAGCATTGGTTCTGTACTAAAGACAGCATTTATTTCTAGCTTATTGATCATAATCCTAGAGTAGTATACCTTTGAACGTCTTTTAAATTGTGTTCAAATAATGTATCATTTTAGCCAGAGGTGACCCGAGCAATTTTAAAGCTGAAAATTATGAATATGGGTGGAATTTGGTAACATTTTAAGATGCAAAATGGATAAAGCCATCTCTGTAGTACCTGGTTCACTGGCCCTATTGAAGATGATAAATTTTGTCCTGTTGATTTAATATACATTTAAAAAGTTTAAATGTTTAGGCACTGATAAACATCTTTATCTAAAAAACTAGTTTTTGGAAACTGTTTCTTTATAAAATAGAATTCATTGATTTTGGGTTGATCTGAATATTTCAATATATTGTTTTGTCCTGAAGAGGCAGTGCTAGTGGAAAGTGTGTACCTGTTTTTGTGGTCTTGATTCTCTTATAAAGTAGCTGTATGACATTGGGCAAGTCACTTATCTGTCTTGATTTCTGTTTCCTCAACTGTAAAATGAGGGTCCCTTCTGGCTTTAAGATTCTTTCAGTGAAATGTCCACTTAAAAAAAAAATAGAACCAATTTTGGAAATACTTTTGTTTTTCTAGTGTTTTATATAAGGGTATTATAATACAAATTATTTTAATAGGAAAATATTCTGTATATGTTTATTGGATGTGTATTATTTTTTGTTTATTACTAAGTGTTGGTCGCTGATCTCTTACCTTTCCAATCCCAAGGATATTAAGATACGAATTTTCATTTACCCAGAGTATACAATTTTATAGTCAGAAACCAAGAATGGCTTAATAGATGTGAGGCCTCTTGCTGTAAGTACTACCAAAGAGAAGGTCTAAGTGCAGTTCTTTTAAAGACATCATTTTGCACTAGTGTCCCTAATATTTAACTCCCTTTATACAGTTGACTCTTGACCAGTACTGGGGTGGGTTGCTTCCCTCATCCCAACCCCAGTGTCAGAAATCTGCCTACTGCTATCTCTGTCTCAAAAACAAAGGAATTGGTAAATGACTTATCCAAGGGCAGGAAGCTGAAACAGTGTGGATAAAATAAGGATTCAAACTTTAGTTCTTTTGATTCTACATATTGTGGTCTCTAATTGAACACAAACTTTTCCCCACACTTAGTTTAAAGATCTGTAAAATGAAAATGCAGGTACTGTATTTATTGAAAAAAAATCCATGTATAAATGGACCTGCACAGTTCAAACCCATGTTGTTCAAGGGTTAATTGTAATTATTTATGTTGTTTAAAGAGTTAACCCTTTCAGTTATCTAGCTTCATATTAAGTAGCCAGTTGACCATGTTGAGTTCTTCAGGAAGTTACATAAATCAAATTAAAATGATGTTTTGATTCTTTACTGGAAGCTTTTTTGTTTTTGTTTTTTGCCTGTTTTTAATGGTGAAATGGGTCTTGTCTTGAATTATGTGGCCATTTCCTATGGCTGTTTTTCACAGTGTGTTCCGCTGGATTTCAATACATGTTACTAAAGGAAAAAAAAAAGCCCTGTGTGTTCAAGTAAGTTTAGGATTTGCTGAGATAAATAAGGTTATACATTATATATTTTGTACCTTTAATATGGTAATAGTGTTGTTTCAAGAGAAAGACATGGTTTATAGAATTTCGCAAACTTACTTGACCAAATAATTTTTTTTTCTTTTTTTAACCCTCTTTTTCTTCTTATTTTTCTGGAATTTCTCTTCGTATTCTGTCAAACATATTTTGGGAGAATACACCGAGATTCTAATATTCCTTTTGACTCTGAATGATTTTGAGGACAGTCTTGCTCCAGCCTGTAGTTGCTGCCCTCAGCCCCATGGCACATGAGTGGGCTGGTCTTCTATTCAGCCACATAAACTTTGTCAGTCTTTTCTTAAGAGAATGGTAGTCTTAATTCCTGACTGCTAAATTATTAGGCTCTGTACTTAATTTGCATTGGAAAAAGAACTGTAATTCATTTCAATACTAGCTAGGAAGTCTAACCTTGAACTTATTCCTATGCACTATTTATTAAAACCATATTTGAGAAAATAGTATAGTTATATAGTCCATACATCCATTTTTCTGGTTATCTGAAATTTATGCCTGGGTTCCTGGGTCACGTTTTTTGATTCCTTTCTGTGGAAATGCTTTAATTCAATTTTATCTTGGCACTTTCCTTTTTAGCTTGAGAGGGACAATAAGAAATAGCCAGTAAAGCTCATATGTATTGCTGTATATATGTGAGGATATTTTTGAGGGCTTTTGTTTATTACACTACAAGGTATCTTATGAAGACCTATGGGTTAAATTTCAGATTTTTGTCCTAGAACAATTGTTTCCTTCTGAACAACTTCTTTTTTTCTTTTTTAAAATATTTATGGATACTGTAAATATTGAAACTGATTGTATTTCCTTATTTGTATTGCTTCCTGAAAGCTTCAAGTTAAATTTGTGGTCCACCTTTCACAAATATGTAGATTTTTACTCTGGCTTCTTTTTATCTTAAGTCAATAAGAATGCAGGCTCTGGAATCAGGTAGATTGGGTTCAGATCTTGGTGCCATCATTCATTAGCTGTGTTGAAATCAGGCAAGCCACTTAATCTCTGAGCCTCAGTTTTCCCATCTATGAAATGGAGTTAATTGTATAATAGATGTAAGCACCTGTAATAGTTCTTGACATGTCCTGAATACTCCATACTTTTTCCCACTTTCATATTCCCTTTGTTTCACTCCATCTACTTTAAAAAATAATTGATTTTATATGATTTATAATATTTATTGTAATCTACCTAAAATATTTCTTGGAACAAGGCAGAGTAAGCATAGATAAATGTTGGTTACTTAGCACATTGTTTTTTACATAAAATCCAGCAATTAAAAACATTCACAATTGCTTTGCCATACTATTTCTAAATTTACTGAGATTTTGAAACTAGACATACATGGAGATTTACTTTTAGTCCACCTCACTTTCATTCTCTTCCCTTTTCACCTCAAACACACATTACCAAGGAAATTTTCTGTATTATTTGTGTAGGTGTGACAGTGGTTTTCTTAACACATTTTTTTGTTGCAACCTTGTAGGTTAAAAGTTTCACTGTCCTTTGAAGTTCTGTCACAAGACCAGGGAAGTGCATTCATTATAAAACTACTTAATAAATAAGTTCCCCAGTTTGAAGAGCTAGACTTTTATGTGAGGTCAGGCCAGTTGAAGACATTTACAAAGAATTAGTTGTTTGTTATTGCTGTGTGAGTTGCAAGAATGGAAAAAAAAGAAATTCTTTCTTCAATACTTCCTTCCAGGCTGAGTCATCACTAGAGAGTGGGAAGGGCAGCAGCAGCAGAGAATCCAAACCCCAAAGCTGGTATCACAAAGTACCTTTTCTCCAAGTTGGGGGCTCAGAGGGGCGCCATCATGAGCGATGTTACCATTGTGAAAGAAGGTTGGGTTCAGAAGAGGGGTAAGTGTTCAACAAAACTGAAAATAATATGGTTGGTAAGTGTGCTAACACTAAGTGGTGTCCTGGAAGTTGATATTTTTTTCTGATGCTGTTAACAAAGTAAACTGTGACATACTGTGTCCACTAAGATAGAAATGATATTTAACATATGTGTTAGGAATTCTTTGTAATTCTTGATTTTGATCATTTATAATCAAGAAGGTTTGGCTTTCTGGTATGTTGTGTGCATGGATGTTACAGAAAGTTCATGGTGTATTTTTCTGTATTGTCCACAGATTCTACAATCCAGAGAGGTGTCTTTAGAATGATTTAATATCTAGAAAAGTATCTAACTTGTATGCATTTAAAGACATGTAAATATATAAATAAAAGTATTCAATTATATTGAGCCAGTTTGGGCGGTGGCAGGGAAAGGGCTTAAAGTAGTAAAAAGGAAGGATTCACTCACAAACTCATGGATTCAGTAATCCCATAGTTAGATAAGTAAAGTCCTGAAGTAAAAGACCGTATGAGGAAAGGGATTGTGTGTGTGTGTGTGTGTGTGTGTGTGTGTATGTATGTTTAATTTCATATTTTAATTTTTCATGATCTACTTTTATTATTCCTTGTTAATAAGAAATAATTATTATTTCTTAAAGTTATTTAAATACTTTAGATAAATAATTCAAATGCATTATTATTTTTTAATACTAAAGGAACTCTTCAATGTAAAGCTTAGTTTATGCTCCATGAGATCACCTGCTTATGTAGTCAGTGTGTTTATTAGAAATCTAGACTAGAGTTTAGATTAGTTGCCAGGCAACTACTGTTTATCCACATGGCCAAATTCAGTAGGATGAAGATGGCTACATTCTCAGAGCTTTTAAGTTCTCATATATCTATTTTCTGGTTAAAAGTTACCTCTTAATAATTTAGTGATTTTTAATATTCTTTGAAGTTCCGTAGTTAATACTTAGGCTAAAAAGCTGTTGTCAATAGTTAAATATGATTATGTGTTAATGAGTTTTTAAAAATCGGCCTTATTGGGCTTCCCTGGTGGCGCAGTGGTTGAGAGTCCGCCTGCCGATGCAGGGGACACAGGTTCGTGCCCCGGTCAGGAAAGATCCCACATGCTGCGGAGTGGCTGGGCCTGTGAGCCATGGCCGCTGAGCCTGCGCGTCCGGAGCCTGTGTTCCGCAACGGGAGAGGCCACAGCAGTGAGAGGCCCGTGTACCGCAAAAAAAAAAAAAAAAAATTGGCCTTATTGAGTTGTAATTTACGTACAATAAAATTCACCAATTTTAATCCACCAATTTTTACTTTGATGAATTTTGCTAAATTTATACACTAGTGTAACAAACCCTAAAATCATGATATAGAATATTTCTATCATCCCAGCAAGTTCCCTCATTCCCCTGCACAGTCAGTCCTCTTCCCTGAACTCTGGCAACCACTGATTTGCTGTTACTATAATTCTGCTTTTCTAGAATTTCATATAAGTAGGATCATACAATATGTAGTCCTTTGTGTCTGGTTACTTTCACATGGCATAATACTTTAAAGATCCATCTATGTTGTTGTATATATCATTAGTTTGTTCCTTTTTCTTGTTGAGTGGTATTCCACTATCTGGACATACCACAATTTACCTGTTTACCAGTTGGTGGACACTTGGGTTGTTTCTAGTTTTTGGCTGTTATGAATAAAGCTGCTGTGATCATTTGAGTGCACGTCTTTGTGTGATATGTTTTCATTTTTCTTGGGTATTAACCTAAGAATGAGATTACTGAGTCATATGGTAAGTGTATGTTTAACTCTATAAAAACTGCTAAACTGTTTTCCAAAGTGGCTATTCGTACTGTTGTTTAATTTTTCTCATGTTATTCTCATATTATACATTTGGAAAGCATTTTCACATTTCAGTGCTGTATAGAAGTTATTTAAAAAATTTTTTAACTTGTCCATTACATTTATATTATTTTTCCTATTTTGTTGGGGGGGGGCTGGCAAATAACTTAAACCTTTTGGAGTTTTACTTTATTTATTTATTTATTTTTTTGCGGTACGCGGGCCTCTCATTGTTGTGGCCTCTCCCGTTGCTGAGTACAGGCTCAGGACGCGCAGGCTCAGCAGCCATGGCTCACGGGCCCAGCTGCTCCGCGGCATGTGGGATCTCCCGGACTGGGGCATGAACCCGTGTCCCCTGCATCGGCAGGTGGACTCTTAACCACTGCACCACCAGGGAAGCCCGAGTTTTACTTTATTAATCTCAAAAATTTGCTCTCACAAGACTGTTGTGAGGATTAAATGAGATAGTGGGTGTGGATGTGTTTTGGCAGTTCTAACACAAATGTAAGCTATTACTATCACCACATTTTTTCAAAGGTTTTGGGTGGTTCTTGAGTCTTATTTAATTAATTGTGCCTTGTTTGAAATACCAAAATAGAAGTTTGGTGTATAGTGCATGGAATATAGAAAAATGAAAAAGAATTTCTCAGTGTTTTTCCTGAATTGTTTAGTGAATGGGGATTGTAATGAGTGTGTGTGTGTGTGTGTGTGTGTGTGTGTGTGTGTGTGTGTGTGTGTATTTTGGGATGTAATAGTCATATAAGTATAAGAATTTGAATAGTACACAAGGTATAGAATGAAAAGTAACTCTACCTCTTCTAACTAGTTTCTTTCCTCAGAGAGACCTTTTCTATTTTTAATTCTTCTGCTGATTATTATCCCAGGTTTTTTTTTTTTTTTTTTTTTTTTTTTTTTTTTTTTTGCCGGACGCGGGCCTCTCACTGTTGTGGCCTCTCCCGTTGCGGAGCACAGGCTCCAGACGCGCAGGCTCAGCGGCCATGGCTCACGGGCCCAGCTGCTCCGCAGCATGTAGGATCTTTCCGGACCGGGGCACGAACCCGTGTCCTCTGCATCGGCAGGCGGACTCTCAACTGCTGTGCCACCAGGGAAGCTCTATCCCAGTTTTATATATAATATGCTAAACATTATTTTTGATGAATCTTAAGTAATCTAGTATATCTTCATTGTGAAAAAATGAAGAATTTAAACTTTTAATGCCTATTCTTGCCCTTCTTCCTTTTATTGATATTTGTTTATTTTTTGGTGTTTGTGATTAAACTTCTAGCACTTGCACCGTTAATTCTAGAAAGTAGAATTGCCACTTTATAAGTTGAGGAAAATTAGTACCCCTCACAATCTTTCCCTTGAATTCCACATTCCCTTCCCATTTTATGTCAACTGTAACATTGATTTTATATTTTTAAGGTTTATAATAGTTATATTTGCTGATTCTAAAAAGCATTAATCCATATTATGATTATGTACATAATACTGCTA